>NC_142508.1:66499393-66650909 GCF_057876585.1 Rhinolophus sinicus | reverse complement strand
TATCCAGCGCTGAGCCCAGAATTGAAAAAGCAGGAAGAGCTCTCTCTTGGAAGCAGATAGCCCAGAATCAAGCAAGGAAATGGTAACGTGTGCCAGATACTGGAGTCAGTGTTTGTTGTACACGATCTCACTCCTCCTTCCTTACACCCATTTTACTGGTAAGGACACTGGAGCCTGAGGAGTTCTAAGATGTCAATTCCTCCAACAGGAGCAAACACAGGACGTATTTACTGCATGCTTACTCTGCACCGGGCACCCTCCGAGGGACCCCAGCTACAAGGATGAACAAGACAGAGCTGCTCCAAGGTCAAGTTTATGGCAAAGCCTAGACCAGAATCAGGATCTCCTGCCATCAAGTGCTGGCTCCTTTTCTGTCCCCTGACACTTCCCCAGTAGGAAGGACTCCTCAGAGAATCACTGCATGCTCAAGCTCAAAGTAGCCTTCAATTTGCTCCAGTCTCTCCAGCTTGTTTTACAGATGACGTCGTGTTTCTGAAGGCTACACAGTGAGTGGGGAAAGGAGCTGTGACCTTGAAACAAGACTGGGAGAACCAAGACTGGTCAGAGCCTGCTTGTTTTCTGGAATACCGCCTGGTACCCCCACCAGGCCTGGTCTATAGGAAGCCAGCCGCCCAGAGTGTGCTGTGGACTGTAGGGGGTAGGTAGAAGCTGAAGGGCTTGGTGCACTTGAACTATGCAGAAATATTTGCATAGCCCACAAGAAAAATCACCTCATTGGGCTCCAATAACAGGGTGAAGTGGAACAGCACCCCAGCATCCCCGTGCCTCGCTTTACAGTTAAGTAATGCTGTTGGTACTGATGGCCAGGTGTCTTTGAACTGAAAGGAGCTTTATTTGAAAGCCCTTCAGGGTGCCAGAGAAACAGTCTTTTTCCACCCAAGGCAGGCTGGCTGCTACAGAGAGGCAGGAGCAGGGAGCAGTGTGGTGGTGGGATTATTAAGGATGGGTCAGGCAGGAAAGGACAGCAAAGAAGAGCTTCCCTGTTGTCAGACAGAGTCACAAATAAACACTTGCTGGCAGCTGGAAATTCAGCTCTTAAACCGTGCAAAATGAGAAAAACCCGATGTGGTCAGAAAGGGTACATTGTCTGATGGAGTGGGACAGCACGAGTTCAAGTAGAGAGTCACTCAGCCGTTTGCATCAGCATATAGTGTGAGGGGCTTGGAGCTCAGCCCCTGTCTTTCCTCCCTGGAAAATGGGCACACAAAAAGATCCAAGGGCTTAGAGGTGATGTTTCCTTGCTGCCATAAAATGGAAAAGCCCAGCAGAGATTCCTCTATTCGTCTATAAGATGAGGTCTTGGTACCGACTACATACCAGTTCCAAGCCAGGCACCGGGGACTCAGCTATGAATGGGACAGGCTAGCTCCCTGCCTTCCTGGAATTTAAAATTCAGCATGGAAAACTAACATAGCGGAATACCATCATAAAAGGGACTGTGGTGTTGGCCTGGTGTGCCTGTGAGGCCAGAGGAGGAGGCAGTAGGAGCTTGGAGATGGCAGTGGAAGGTCTGAGTGGCTGGAGAAGTGACCAGCATGGTAGAGAGACTGGCTTCATACACAAGGGTTAGGCAAATAAATAAGTGCATGGAGGATAATGGTCAGAGGAGGGATTTACAAACACGGAAAGGGAGATTAGAATTAGAGGTATCGAGGTGCTAGATTGGGAATAAAGGTATCGGTATGAATTCATATTATTAAATACATACATAAGTAGATACGGAAATCTGTATAGATCAGTGGCTGTCAACCAGGAGCATTTTTTTGTCCCTCAGGGGACAATTGGCAAGCCTGGGGATATTTCAGGTTGTAAAACCCGGGCGGGGGAGGTTGCCTCTCCTGACATATAGTGGGTACTGGCAAGCGATGCTGTGAAACAGCCTATAATACACGGGACAGTGTTACAGATAACAAAGAGTTACCCCAGCCAAAATGCAAAATGTCAATAGTGCCCTAATTAAGAAACTGTGATACAGGGAGCTGTGTGTGTGTGTGTGTGTGTGTGGACAGATCATTAGATGTGTGTATGTACATAATCATACATAGATTTCCGAGCTCCATTGGCTCATTGGACCTAGACGCAGTGACACAGAAGTAGCTCTGAACACACCCACAGCCCAGATCTTGGCTTCTAAATACCATTCTCTGCTCAAAGGAATGAGATTTCCCTGGAGAAATAACCGATTCCAAAGCTGGGGCAGGAAAAGTTCAAGGTGACCTTGGAACATCTTTCAGCTCCAGAAAGTAAAGAAGTGCTCAAAGAATGGGGGGGACATGTTCAAAAGGTCACGAAGAGTCAGCCTGAAGAGTCTCCCACTGCCAAGACTGAGATAATTTCAACATCAAAATAAATAATAATAGGAACATATTTAACCCATTGAATAAGACTCTATGCATCCGCACTGGTATAAACAAACTAACAAATAAATAAAGGAAAAGGGGAAGCTCTTCCTTAGAGTAAATACCAACCAACCAACGTAGAGAAATCATGAAAATCACCATGACAACCATCACAGAGGTGGTTAATCCAGCAGGAAGGATCCATAGATGCCAAGGCGAGTGCAAGATACTGAAATTATGAACGGACACTGGTGACTTTGTGGTTAGAGAAGCCTGGCACATGCCAACTTGACCAGGTGACCAAAATTGGCCCGGTAGGGTAGGATGGGTTGGCATGGTGTGGCCCACTGAGAAGATCATAGCATCATTTCTGTGGTATTTCTTCCCAAAATGGACAGCTGGATTTGGATCCTTAAGAAACAGACTTAGGCTGAGGAACATGCTATGGAAGAAAAATCCTGTCCTATTTAGAAGTGTCAGGTCATTAAAATGAAGGAGACTAAGGAACGGTTCCAGATTGGAGGAGGCTAAAATGACGTATGCAACTCGTGATAGTGGATGGAGTCCTGGACCAGAAAGAAGGCTTCGCTGCTGGGGCAGTTGGGGATATTTGAACAGGGTTGGAGAACAGTGCCGATTTCCTGATTTAGATAGTTGTTCCGGGGTAGGTTAGACAGTATTCTTGTTTTGAGGAAATGTATACTGAAGTTTTTAGGGAGGACAGTATTATAGACAACCTACTTTCAAATGATGAGGACAATGAATGATGATAATTCGTATGCTTACACACATATAGGTGTACACTCACACAGAGGGAGAGCGAGAGAGAGAAAGAGCGAGTGATGGAACAAATGAAGCAAAAATGTTTAAAAATCATGACTTTTATGAAATTTTCAATGATTTTTTTAAAAGAATGTACTATATTAATTCTGTTTTGCAAATTACAAAATTATACTCATACAATATAATACCCATATTATATATACACACATATGAAAACTATGAAGAAAATACTTATGGGTATCTGGGTGACTTAATTATGGGGAATTTTTCGTCCCTTTTTTTTATATCTCTCCATGTGGCCCAAAATTTCTTCCATGATTATCTATTGCTCTACAATTGGAAAACAGCATTATGCATATTATAAAAAAGAAATAATGAAGTTGGATTCAAGGCCATTATTCCTCCATTCAAAACTGGCCACCCAGTTAACCAGTCACAGAACTGCCTGCCAGCTCCTCAGCGGATCCCCCCCAGCCCGGCTGGGATGAGGCAGAAAGAGCTCAGGCTAGACGTCTGTCAGCTCCAGGCTGAGCTGTGGTCCTGCACATTAGGCAGGCCTCCCTCATCTGGGCAACATAGTTCACAGTCCCTCCCTCAGAGCGTCCTTGAGACCCAAAAGAGACTTGGGATATAGACATGCTTGTGAACCTGTGAAGTGCTTGTACATGGGAGGTAATATGAACACACAGGGAAATAAATCGTCAGCACTCTTATAATTAATATCTACCAGTCATTGGGGCAAGCCCTTCACCACCTTTCACACAGTCAGTTCTCACAACCATTATTAGTAAGCATACCCATTTCACAGGCGAGGACACGGACGCACAGGGAAGTTAAGGATCATTTGTCTAAAGTCGTCTCTCAAAGTGGTGGAATCGGGATTCATTCCCGGGGCTGACCATAAAGCACATGAGCAACCCACCTGTACCACCTCTGTGATGCCTGCCTTCCCTCTGGGAAGGGATGGTCCCCTTATTCTAAGACGCCCTCCAGGCCCAACAGAAAGCACCGTTAAGCAGACTGTATATGTCTGAAGCTCACTGGTCTCAGTGGCAGCTGCCTTCCTGGGCTTTTCTCCCACCAGGAAAGTGACCTCTGGGTATCTCATTTTGTGCCCTCCAAGCCATCCAACATTGTGCTCTGGCTCCAACAATGCCCCTTCGTAAATGCCCCTGCACTTCAAGGCTGCCCTTGTTGACCATGACAACCCACAATTAGCCAAGTAAAAATACTGAGACAGAGGAGAACATATCCCGGTGAGCGTCCGCCTGAGCCTGGCATCCCACTTTGGTGATTCTTGGGACAAGGTCATTTGGAGTGTGGGGGCAGAGCCCCAGAAAGTAGTTTCCAGGCTCTCGGCCTCACATAGACAGGTGCTGGCTCAGGTAGTAAATGGCCATCAACTGTGATTGCATGGCCATCAGCTGTGGCTAGTTGGCCGTCAGCTGTAACCAGTGAGCCATTGGCCACTAATATAACTGCTATGGCTACGCTAGCAGAAAGAGGAAAAAGAATGGGGGTTAGCAAGAAGATGGTGGCTGCCTGGCAAGAGCGGATTGCAGAGAGGCGGATGCCGCCAGCGAGAATATAGTGGTATGACTCCCCTACCTATGGCTGCGTTGGTGTTCCTTTTTGGCCTCACCATGTTCTGCGTTCTTATGTGGGGAGCAGGACCAGAGACCCCGCAGGCCTCCCCGCATGACATGGAGGAAGTCAAGTTGTGCCTGAGTGTCATGCGGGAGACCCCGCTCCCTGCGCCATTTGTCATGCGGGGCGGCCTGCGGGGTCTCTGGTCCCGCTCCCCATACAAGAACGCAGGATATGGTGAGGCCAAAAAGGAACACCCACGGAGCCATAGGTAGGGGAGTCATACCACTATATTCTCTCTGGCGGCACTATACTCTCACTGGAGGCTGGATCCACACTGTCCGCAAACCGCCATCCACACTTGCCAGCCCAGCCGCCATCTTCTTGCTAGCCCCCATTCTTCCTCTCTCTCCTTTCCCTCCTAGCACAGCCACAGCAGTTATATTAGTGGCCAATGGCTCACTGGTTACAGCTGACGGCCAACTAGCCACAGCTGATGGCCATGCAATCACAGTTGGCCATTTACTACCTGAGCCAGCACCTGTCTATGTGAGGCCGAGAGCCTGGAAACTACTTTCTGGGGCTCTGCCCCCACACTCCACCCCTACAGGCTCTCGCCTCACAATCTACGCGACAAGCGTCTTCCGCGAGGGGACCTGTGTGAGGAGCCTGGAGGTGAACGCAACATCCTGGACACAGCCAGGCTCTCTGGGCACAGCCAGGGTTTCTCAGGGCACCACCAGTACTTCTGGGCACAGCCAGACTTCCTGGACTTCTTAGGGTACCACCTGTCTTCCCGGACACAGCCAGGGTTTCTCAGGGCACCACCAGTGCTTCTGGGCACGGCCAGACTTCCTGGACTTCTTAGGGTACCACTAGTTTCCCCGGGCACAGCTAGGATTTCTCAGGGCACTGCCACTCTCTCTGGGAACAGCCCGACTTCCTGGGCACAGCCAGGGCATCTTCAGGGCACAGCCAGACTTCCTGGACTCAGCCAGGGCTCTCAGGGCACTGCCACTCTCTGTGGGCACAGCCACACTTCCTGGACACAGCCAGGGCTCTCAGGGCACTGCCACTCTCTCTGGGAACAGCCCGACTTCCTGGGCACAGCCAGGGTATCTTCAGGGCTCAGCCAGACTTCCTGGACTCAGCCAGGGCTCTCAGGGCACTGCCACTCTCTCTGTGCCTCTCAGGGTACCCTGCTGGAACAACAGCGACTCACAATCAAGGTGCTTACATATTCTCAATGGCGGCCAGTCAAGAGACAAAAGCAAATATCCCCCAGATCCACTAACAACAGTTCCCAAACAAACAGTCAAGCGGTCCATTAAATTAGGGATGGAAGGCAATTCCCCATAGTCCATAGTCATTCACCAGGGCTGTCCTGGGGGTGAGGGACGACCTTGACCTCACCCTCATCTCCCACGGAGGACTCAGCAAGCCTTTCCTCCTGGGACTACAAGTCCTGCATCCGGGCTGCCTGAGCAGGAACTTCCCCGGCCCACAGGGCTGCAACGACCTTTGCTTTCTCCGGCCTGTGCTGGTTGGGGAACCGTCCACATCTTTCCACCTCTCCACGGGGCTCCATCTCTCCTGCAGCTGCATGGCTTTTCCTGTGCTGGTGGGAGAACCGTCCACGTCCTCCCACCCCTCCACGGGGGTCCAGCTCTCCGGCAGCTGCTCCTCCTGGTCTTCCTGAGACTCAGTGTTCATACACACAAACTGCTCCACCGCCCTTCGGGGAGCTTTGGCCGGCACCATACCCTGCTCGCTGCGCCATTTGTCATGCGGGAGACCCCGCTCCCTGCGCCATTTGTCATGCGGGGCGGCCTGCGGGGTCTCTGGTCCCGCTCCCCATACAAGAACGCAGGATATGGTGAGGCCAAAAAGGAACACCCACGGAGCCATAGGTAGGGGAGTCATACCACTATATTCTCTCTGGCAGCACTATACTCTCACTGGAGGCTGGATCCACACTGTCCACAAACCGCCATCCACACTTGCCAGCCCAGCCGCCATCTTCTTGCTAGCCCCCATTCTTCCTCTCTCTCCTTTCCCTCCTAGCACAGCCACAGCAGTTATATTAGTGGCCAATGGCTCACTGGTTACAGCTGACGGCCAACTAGCCACAGCTGATGGCCATGCAATCACAGTTGGCCATTTACTACCTGAGCCAGCACCTGTCTATGTGAGGCCGAGAGCCTGGAAACTACTTTCTGGGGCTCTGCCCCCACACTGAGAAAGCCACTTCTTTCGGGACCAGAATCACACAGGTTACCCCCAGCGATCACTGGTGAAGAATTTTGCTTATCTAATTGTTTTTTGAAAAAAAATTGCTTTTATTTTTAAAAATAATAATTATAAAGAAATCACCATCAACACCAACAACAAAAAACCTTCAGAGACTACACTTGAAATGAAACAGCCATTCCTTTCCACCTATTAAAAGGTGCTTAATTTCTTTCAGAATGAGAGCTTCCCTTTGACTGTGGGAATTATGGCAACAGCGTGAATGCTCGATAGGTGAAAAAGATCAACAGGTGTTGTGAGATGAAGAACTCTCCTTAATTGTGGGACTGTCTTAGCTAAGCCTCGGTGTTTCTATTCTATGGTTTCTTTTGTTAAAATTGAGGTGAGAAGCAAACAAAACTACCTTGAAAATTAGGAGCAGATAATGTCGCGCTGCTAGAGACATGAAAGGCAACAGAATCCTACAAGATCATTTGAAAAAGGAGAAAACAAGCCCTGGACAGTTGATACATCTGACTCAATGTCACACAGGCACTTTGTGGTCCAGCTGACACCCCAAAGTCATAAGCCCCAAACAATCAGCACTTGGAATGACTCTGATGAAAATCATTTACATCATGGGTTTGCAGCCCCGAGACCGAAAGATCATTGACGGCAGGCACTGTATATCTTTAGCCTACAGACAGCACTCGTAAGTACCCAATAGGCATTTCTTCAGCAAAGAAATTAATGGTTTCCGATATAATTTTACTCGAATTCTAAAAGCATTTGAAAACATCTATTTCTAAACATTTTTATTTGCATTTAAAATAAAGCTCTATATGGCCAAACCCAGACAGGTGCCGTGCACGTGTTTACTAAACAAAAGATGACGGGTGTGTGATAATTAATCAGTTGGCATTGACTGAAGCTCTTAATGAAATGAAGCACGAACTGTTTGAGAAAGCAATTGAAAGTCAGCACACATGCCATGAATCATCTCTCGAATGCACATTTATTAAATCAGAATTCATAACTTTGATATTTTATCTAACAGGTTTGCTACCCTTTTGAGACTCTATTGATGGATAAAAAGACAGATGTTTCCAGAGCTAAATTGGAGGAGGGATGGGCGAAGGAGAACACAACCAGACGTCAATTAAAGAAAGCAGGCAGCAAAATGCCATTACCCGATGTTTGGGTTTTGTGTTGTCATCTTCAGGTAAAATTCAAACAAATATTTGCTAGTGAACAGGCACAAAAGCAGGTTGCAATGCTGGAGGTTTCTGGGATCTGCCTGAGAACAGGCAGCTGTTTTGATGGTGCAAGAGGCAACCGTCGGTTTGGGGGTTCCAGAGCTGATTGTCCTGAAGGGAAACTTTAGTCAAACAAGAGTCAGATTAATGCAAAACCCTATTTTTACTTCCTGAGGGTACCGGAAAGCTGGAGGGGATCAGAATCCTCTCTCATTTTTCAGGCTCTTCAAAGGCACCTACCTGCTCCTTTTCGTGGAAGCAAATATATATCACATCAATGTCACACCCCGCCACTATTGTCCCAGGCACCTTTTTGGGTGAGCAAATGAAAGTGGACTGAGAAGCCTGTGAAGCTGTTTAGTTCTTTTGACTGCTGGCGGCAGTAAATTGGTGGATCAAGGTGACATCATCCCCCATGGCTCACAATTGCCACATTTCTTAGCGTCTCATATTCATAAAAGCAGACCTGCAATCCTTCTAGGCAGCCCTCTTGTGCTGAAAGTAAAGGAGACCTTCCCTTTTAACTGCTTTGACACCATGGGGCCATTCTCCTCCAAAGCCTTTCAAGCCCACCCTTTTGCCAGCCAGAATCATGGTCTAGCTGCTGACCGACATTTCTGTGGAATGTTCTGGCACTTTCTTTGCACAGAACAACACACGTCTAAATAATAACTTTTGCCCATCATAACCTGACTAGATTGCTAGAACTGCAGTAATAGGACAGTCAGAAGAGTGGCTTGAATATCAATACAGTTAAAGAAAAATAACTATAACCGTCTCAGGTTATCATATGAGGTAGCCACGGCATCTCCCTTTTTTTATGTGAAGCAAAGGACATTTGATTTCAAAGCCAAAAGCAACCAGAAGAAACAGCCCCTGCGTTGTACAAGCCAAAAGTTGCCAATGAATGCAACACACACGTTGCCACCCTCTCTTCCATCTCTTTGTTTTGAAGCAAACTGGAAAACTCGGTGTTCTGCAGGACGCAGGAGTTTGTGACTGATGTCCCCCGGTCCTCGTGTCCAGTTGGGATTGCGGCCTGGAATGGGGCAGCACATCACAGCAGCATTTCTCTAGCTCAGTGGTTCTCGACCAGAAGTGTGTGTCACCACCACCTGGGGGGTGGGGAAACCATGGATGGCTGGGCCCCACCCCCAGCGTTTCTGATTCAGTACGTCTGGGATGGGGCTCCAGAATTGGCCTTTCTAGCAGGTCCCAAGGAATGCTGACGTTGCTGGTCCAGGACCACAGTTTGAGAATCACAGCTGTAAGCAAAGCCTCACTGGCAAAACCCTGATACTTTCTACGAGGTAAGATGGATGCTATAGGATTCATGGGCCTTTGAGTCTGCAATCCCATCTTGTTTCAATGCCTCCAAACAAACAAGTTTGCTGTATTTTTATTTTTTTTTTTACTTCTTCTTTGTTGTTTGCAGTACTATACCAGTCCTGAGTTTATTAATATCTAGAGCAAGACAGAAGCTCATCTTTATGTCATTGGTCATTATAGAATCATTACTGTAGGGGGAAAAGTATTCCAGACCCTACCACAGTCCTGGGTCCCAGAGGAATCTGAGACCAGAGAGGGTGAGACACATGCCTAAAACCACAAAGCAGAGATGGCCCTAAAACCCAAGGTTGTAAACAGCCAGCGTAAGCCCTTCCCTCTAACTCAGCCCAACAGGCGGGTGCGTGAAATACGTGGTTAAACCAGGCAGAGTAATTTCCCATTTACAAGACGTGCCTCCTTGGACTAGTGGCTCCATCCGGTCGGCTACACTTCAGAATCCTCTAGGGAGCTTACAGACTGTAACGACAGCAGGCCTCACTTCAGAGAATCTGATTCAACTGTTCTGGGGTGGAGTCCAGGCAGAGAATATTTTTAAAGCTCCCCAGGTAATTCTAAAGTGTACTACAGCTTGAGAACTGCTACCTACACTGGCAGAATGTCCGTTCTCTAGCACGGTGCTTCTCAAACATCAGTGGGCGGACGAATGCTCTCCTCTTCTAGTAGCAAGGCCCTAGCAGACTCTTAGTAAGCACGTGTTGGGTAAAGGACTAGCACAGAGCTCTTTTAAAAACCCCAGACCAACCTCATCAGCATCACCCGGGAACTTGAGAGAAAAGCAAGCTCTCGGTCCCTTTCCCAGATGTAGTGATCTCAGACCCTGGGGGTGGAGCCCAGCAATCTGTGTATTAGCAAGCCAACTAGAACTCTAGATGGTTCTGACCTAGGCTACCCATGAGGACTCCTAGAAGAGAGGAATTGTAAAATGGATGGAAAAATTTAGTTAGAAACACAAAGCTATAGTTAGAGTCTGTCGGAGAATAATGACGCATTGCCCCACAAAGGTGGTGGTGGGCAATCATTGTGGTAGGAGTTCAGGGTCGGTGGGAAAAGGAAGGAGCCCAGCTCCTCCAGAGTAGATGATGTGTGAAGGGCAGGGTGGAGATGAGGCTGGGAGTCACTGGGACCCTGATGGCAGACTCAGAGATAGCGGGTTACACATTTGTGTGAGAGAGAAGGGGTTGGGGACAGCAGCCATTCCACCAGAGAGCAGAAGGCCATCCCCAAGCGTGCAGGGCACAGGGAGGCTTCTTGACCCTCACAAAGATGCTGCAGGTGAAACACTGCAGGTAAGTGAAGCAGACAAGCAACATGGGCTCCTGGAAAACACGTGGACTTAGAGACCCCAAAGATCCTGGCTTTGGGCTCCTGGCCATGAATCCTTGAGCAAAAGAGTTATGTTGTCTGGACTCGGGGTTCATCACCTCAGAGACGAGCCTCGGGTGCTGCAAAGTTATCCAAGCAGCTAGCACAGTGCCTACAAAGTAGTGCTGTGCAAGCATGAGAGCTGTAATTAGTTTCAAATAAGGAAGCGTGGTCCAAACTCACCGTCCTTGCGGTACAGTGAAGGGATCTGGAGAGGTGAACCACTCACGAAATCACAAGGGAGGAAGTGGCCTTTTCAGTCGGGAAAGCACAGGTGAAGGGTGCGCCATCTTAGAATCCTTCCTGGACCTCGTTGCTGGGTTCCCCGGCTAGCCCACACAACCCACGTTAACCCGGCTTCTCCTTGAGTCTATGTGTACAACCCTGAGAGGAGGGACCACTGACAAGGACAGGTGAGGGCATCGCACCCACTCTGCAGTCCACCTGGTCTCTGTCCAGACCCAGGGCCAGTGCCACCAGCCCTTTGAGGTGGGAGAGTCAGATGTCAGTGTGCTTTCCCCACCCTGCGGTTTGCATAGCCTTTAAACCCAAGAATGCTGGATTCAGAGTGGCCTGCAGCAAATAAAACCAAGGGAGGCGCTTTTTGGAGTATCGTTAAAAAAAAAAAAAAAAGTAAAAGGACTCCACCTAAAGAAATTAACTTAAAAGCATATGGAAGCCGCCAAAAGCTCTCTGCCTTCATTTTAGAACTGAAAGGGCACAGTCTGGCTTTGAAAATGAGCTCACGCAGCAGGTATGCATGGTTCAGCGAAATGTGAATCCAGTCCTAGCTCCACCATTAACTGATCACATACCCTGGGAAAGGAACACATAGCGAGTGAGTTCCATGCCCCAGGCCTGGGGAGGGCTGCTTCCCCATATTCAGATATTGTTTTTTATTCAATAATTAATAAGTGGTCATTGTGGGGCAAGCATTGCGCTAAAAACTGAGGAACAAAAGATGAATAATTGGGGGAGGGTACTCTGTTCAGCCCTCCAGGGGTTTACAGACTAGACTGCTAGACAAAACGGCTCTCATTGAATCCTCCCGATAACACTGTCAAGTGGGCATTGCTCTCACCCCCATTTTACAGATAAGAAAACTAAGACCGAGAAAAAGAAAAAAACTACTGATGATTGAGTGGCAGAGCTGGGGTTCGAACCCAGGACCTCGTGTCTCCAATGACAAGGCTACTGCAAGTAAGTCCCTCCCCCTCTTTCTAACCCTCAGTAGTGCCATCATTAAAATAAATGACTGGATGAAATAAACTCTTGGTTCCCCTCTGTCTCTATCTATGCTTCCAGTTGGATCAAACCCTGGGGTTCAAGGAAAATGTATACGTGTTCATAGCCCATTGGATGTTAAAGCCAATTCATCCAAACCTGTCATCTGAGACCCAGAGAGGAGAAGGGAATTGCCTGAGGTCAGACAGCAAGACAGTAACGAACAAGGACGTGAATCTCCTAATGCTTGGGTCTTTCCATTTTTAAACAGACACACACATATACCTAAACACCTCAAATAATGTCATTTGTCATAGTTATGTTTTACTGCTAGGAAAAAAAACACAAGAGAAAGAAAGGACACTGTTTTCCCATCTAGCTTGGGTGCTTAAGTATGCTCTCTGTTTTGAGGGGGTTGGGGGAACCTCCAGAAAGCTTCACCTAGCTAACAGGAATCTCGGCTCTCCCCAGGGCTCCCTGAAGTCTAACAGATAATGCTTGGCTCTTTCATTCCCCAGCCCCAGACAGAGGAGGGATAAAGAAGAATGCTGTAAATCAGCCACCACATAATCATACATTTTGAGAGTTGGCTTGTAATTAGTCTATATTCATAGTGCTGTGTGGGTAGAGAAATCTGCAGCCAAGGAAATTCTGAAAACTAACATGTTTGTTTCAGTGACTGATCTGCAGGAACCATATGCCAAGTGACAGCTGAGTCCCTCCCCCATCTGAGAGCAATGAGAGAACCTAAGGCCACGCGTATTCGCACACACACCTTGATACAGCCTTTCCTGCTTCCCCCAGGTTCACATCACCTCCTCTGGCTCTGGTTTATCCTTCTTCTGGTTGCCAAGGTTTCCCCTCAAGAAAGCAAAATTTGTATCAACCTGGCTGACTTCTCAGGGATAATAGCATCAATCAGTGAGTTGGGGGCGGGGAGAAATGGCAGCTGACTTACACGGAGACATTCACACTAGGAAGGGTGCCAGATGTTCAGCTGTATTCAGTCCTCCTAGCAGCCCTATAAGAGTCACTCTACCACCTATGACTTATGCTGGGTCTACACACTGAGTGTCCTAGAGTCGTTCTATTAAGATTGGATTCACAGAACCATCTTCTTTTGTGCAGTGATAATAACAATCATGAATACTAAAGACCAGGACTTGCAGTTTCCAAATTGTGTGCATATCAGACATCTCATTTGAGCCAGGTGAAAACTTAAAGTTTGACTTTGTATGTATCTAGTGATTTGGGCCTTGTATTGACAAAATCAATATGTTACATCCTCTAGGAAAAGGAAAACACAATCTTAATCTTACTTTGCTGAATTTCTATGTATGGCAAATCCCAAACTGCCCTCCTCTCCTTTCTGGAAGACCTTAGTAAAGCTGTAGGGCAGGGACTCTGGAGGTGTCACTCATACACAACCTTCATGTAGGTGCAGGCAAAAAGGTGGGTTTCCTCATCTTCAAGGAACTTTACCAGATCAACCTTTTCAGGGTGTCGACTCCCTGCCTGCAGCTCTACTTCCATACGTCTGCTTAGCCAGACACAAAGAGACCCTGTGCACCCAGGACGGTATGCAAACAGGAGAAGTGTTAGTTGGGCGTGGAACTCACATGATGTAATAACCCACATATTAGGCATTTAACTTAATTCTGAGCACATCTTCTGCAACTACAAATGCCCCCGCCCCTTGTGTACCACAGTGGACATCTGTTGTCCGCTGTTTACAACCAGAGCTGATTTATTTTTTCATCTGCACTACCCAGCCCAATTCCTGGCACACAGTACATGTTCAATAAGTATTGTTGGCTGACTCCATGAATCAAACAGAAGAACTAGGAGAGCTATAGCTCCCAATTTGTAGGTTTGTGTGATTGGGTCTTTTTGCCATCCCCCCAGGGTCTAAGACAATAAGTCTCAATTCTTGCACCAAAATCACAACCTGAAGGTTATTTGAAGAGTGGGGATGCGGAGATGGGGTGTTTGCAGAGTGATACAGCAGAATCAGCTGGGGAGCTCTGAAAATATACTGATGTCTGGCACCACACTTCACTTGGTCTAGGAACCAGCTTAGGTACCTTCTAAAGACTTCTCAGGTGATTCTTACATACAGGCAGGAGGCAGGGGCAATCTCACAGCCATGGTTCTCAAAGCGTGGTCCCAGCACAGCCGCTGCCTCACCTGGGTACTTGCTAGAAATGTGACTATTTGGGCTCCCTTCCAATTCACTGAAAAATAAACACCGGGGCTGCTTTGTTTTGAGCAAGCCCTCCAGATGAGTCTGGTGCACTAAAATGTGAGAACCCCGGAACTGCAGCAAGGGAGGCCAGGTGCTTGTTCCCTTGGCTGTGGGCCCAGTGTGGGGAGATGGGGTAAGAGTCCTTCCTTCCACCCGAAGTCTGAGATATAGAATCTACAGCTCAGGACTGCAGGAGCCGCCACAGCTCCAGGGCATATGTCACTGTTCTGTTCTAAAAATTGCTACATCTGTACCTGCACAAGCTAATAAAAAGTCTTCCCACAGGGTTGAGAGCTTTATTAGGCACTGACGTGTGCCCAGATTCTTCCCGGCCTTCTCTGGGCTACATGGTAGGGCATGCTCCCCAGGACAGCGGCTGCCCCAGCTCCTCCCAGCTCCTCCCAGCTCATGCCCTGAGCCAATCAGGATGTCCCGTGCAGCCTCTAGCATCTTTGGCTTGTTCTCTGTGGGGTCTGCCTTCATCTGGGGGTCGTGCCTGCTAAACTTATTCTTTATTCACAGTCTCCCCTCCCCAGCACCCCTCAGTCTCAGGTTCCTACAGCCTCTATTTGGAACTTTCCCAAGATCAGTCCACATGAAGGGGCAATTTCCTAGCTGCTCAGCCTCAGGCAGAAGTCCTGAGACAAAGGGGAGAAAGCTGGGGGCCCCTCAGAAAGACCAAACGGGAAAGCAGGGCCAACAGAAGAGAGGACAGCAATTTACCAGCCTGGTGAGAAAGGAATTGGGGTTTCAGTGCCAGGCAGGCCCACTGCCCACCTGGCTCCCTTCTGATGAGCTCAATGACCATTCTGAATCTGAGATGCAGTGTGCACATCTGTGCAACTGGAGAAAAGTACTGTCAGCCCACTGGGGAAGTGCTCAGTGAACTGTGAAAATATGTGATCTTATGTTGTTGTTTTCCCAGGTCCTCGCACAACGCTTATCTAGGAAGGAGAGAGGAAGGGAGGGAGGAAGGGAGGAATGGAGGGAGGTTAACCGCAGCATAAATGAAAAAGCACACACATTTCTCCATCCCTCGCTTGGGATCTCATTCCGAACCCAGTGTGGCCTGGTCAGGAAGAACACGAGGGTTATATACACCTCCCGGACCTGGGGCGACAGGGGTTGTTTCCAAGACAGTGTGCTTGGGGTAACTCCTAAGCCAATGAGGGAGGAGGCTCTTGGGCTGGGACGGGGTAAAGAAAAGACAGAGAAAGGAAGAGAAGGGTATGAAGAAGGTCGACAAGATGGCGTGACAAGGGTCATTAAAGCAACAATATAGCAGCTGACATTCGTCCAGGACGGCTTCCTGTGGAGCATCTCATCCCCCTGAGAACAGCCTAATGAAGTGGCTTTGAATGGTGAGAACCAAGGCTCAAAGAAAGTGGACCAAGGGCGCACGCCCTGCAGGAATGTCTGCGTACAACTTCATGATGGTGGCAGGGCTCCCACACCAGGTTGTGCTTTTCTGTGCTCACTACAATGCCAGCCCCTCAGTGCCTGGGGCCCTCTCAGTAAATGACAGTGATAACCCCCACCCCCACCGTGTTGTCCCAAGGATTAAACGCATCGATTGACTTGTAGAACTCAACACAAAGCCTGAGGTCAATAAATGGTGGTTGTGATGAGAAGGTAGATGAGGAGGAGGCCTTGCAATGTTTCGGTTCAGCTGCAAAGCCTCAACCTCCAGCCAGACCTGGCACCTCCCTGGTTAAAGGCACACGTGGAGGGGTGCAAGTCTGACAGTCTGCCCCCCCTAAGTCACCCCCCGCCTTCCCCACCAGGGCCGACCTCCGTCACGGTGTGCCAGCCTCGGAGCACGGCTAAACACGCCTGCAGCCGCAGGACCCCTTAATGCTCCCATCTGGTTTGTGCAGGCGTGCTCTCCCTCTGCCTCGCCCCTTCCTGCCCTCAGAGAAATGTTTACCTCTCAATCAGGAGACATCAGGAGCTCGCTGTCTTACTACAAAGGAGCTCTGAGATCACAGCCCTGTGGCAGTCACCTGGCAGGGGCCCCACAGCAGGATCAAACTCCTCTCCCCACCAGAAACACCCACAGGTTCTGCAACAGGCTGAGATGACTGACGGGGAAGTCCCTCTGCCAAACGGAGGTACTAGTGGCTACCACGGTGGGTGTGGGGCGTAAGTGAGCAGGTATGTGGGAGCTCAGAAAACGGAGGCTTCTCTGTCTCTCCTCCTTCCTTAGCCACACGGTCATAGGCGGAGACACAGCTCACTCCATGCCTGCACGCGTCTTACCCGTGAGCTGCTCTGCTCATTTGCCCTCCAGACCCACTCTGTACCCTGCTCTGGGCCCCGGGATGCTGACCTGGATGGACACACTCACTGGGGTCCATCCCACAGGAGGTGTCGACCAGCGTTCAGAGGACAGAGTAGAGCAGGGTGAGGGAACTGGCTCCCCGGGTTCGCCCTTCCAGCTGCACCGTGGTCCTGAAAGCCACAACTGCCGGGCTAGCCTTGGTCCACAGTGACAGCTCCCTCTGGCTTCTGGCAAACCCTATTTCCCCTTCCTTCTGGCCGGGGTGGTAAAGGCTCCTCAGTGTTGCTAGCCCCACAGCGCCTCCCCGGCCATCACTGATTTTCTCTCAGCCTTCCACAAGCTGTTATAAATGGGCCATTTATTGACCTCTCCTCAACTCCCCCCCTTGAGAGCACCATCTGTCTCCTCTTGGGACCCTGACTGATAGCCCGGACTCTTGTTTGAGCTCGTACTGTTCAGCATCATTTGAAGCGCATCCTGCAAGCCCACCTTTTCCAAGAAATCTCCTCAGATCAGCCTTCAACTGTCCTCTCGGCGCAGACCTTGTGCCTACCGCTTAGCCTATGGCGTCCTCTCCTTCTCATCACTAGACCTCACTCCACATCCGTGACCCTACCCACCAGCTCAGAGGAGGCAGACTTTCCCTACCCTCTTCACACTTCCGTCAACACCTACACAAGCCATACATTCTCTGAAGAGCTTTAGGAGACCAATAAACCTTTCCTCCCTCCCTCACACCCAGGGACATGGCTTTGGCACTTGTTTTAAACACCAATGATTTTTCACACTGACCTTTTCTCAGTCTGTGACTCACAGGAAAGCCTGGCACAGGGCATGCACCTGCCCCAGTCTCTATCCCCCACTGTCCACAGGGGAATGCCTTCCGAGAACCACAGCACCTCGAGCCTTATAACGATCATCTGTCCCCATGCCCTCCTTTTGCTGAGGGGTAAGTGGAGACCAAATTGCTGCAAGGATTGCACAAAAGCCACAGGTGAGTTTGTAACAGGATGGAGATCAACCAGCTCCCTGCCTTCAGGGAGGCCCTGTGCACCTGGCCTCGTACTGAGACTTTCACGTCTGTCAGTGCTTCTCCAGCGAAGGTGCTCAGACCCATATGCAATGTGCTCCAGGGCTTTATGAAGCCAAAGGTGTAACGTGCTGCCGCTCCCTGGAGACCTGTCGGCTTCCAAGATTCGGGGCAAGGGAATGAAGAAGGTTATTACACTCAGGGCAGGGACTGGGGTGAGGCAAGGGAGGCACTCTCCTAGGGCACAACATTTAAGAGGGCACCAAAAAACTTAGTAATCAAGATAAACAATATTTTAATGCATTATTTTTAAAAATCAAAATGAATACCAAGAGACCCATGACAAACAAAAGATGACAGTTTTCAGTAAAGATAGGATCCAATCCTGCATTTGCATAACCCTTCCTCACTGGCCTCCCCCAATCCTGCAACTGGTTCTAATGAAACTTTATTTACAAAAAGAGCAGGCCACTTTGCCAATTTGAGTTTTGAAAATATTGCATTAACATGTTATTATTTTGTTGACAGATTTTTTTGGTGTCTCTTTACATTTTGGGCCCCAGTGTGCCTCACTCTCCTCAACTGAGTCCCAGCTTTGCTCACTGTAAGTCATTTAAAATATGCAAAAATAAAGCAAACACAGCTATACTGAGGAGTGGAATACAAAACTATGCGATTTTTAAGACAAAACAACAGACTCCAAAACCATCTGGTGTGCTGTGGACGCCACCATGAGATTCCTGGAGGTCTGAGACCATCCTCCTGGATTTAGGGGCACTTCCCAGAATCAGCATTGGACAGGACGCTCCTCGGAAATCGGGTGAATTGTTTGGTTCCTTTTTGGAGATGAGGAAGATGACACTAAGAGATGTTGAGTGATTTGTCACTTGTTACGGCGTGAGTGAAAGATGAAAGCCCAGCAAACGACGGCCAGTTAGCAGAGTAAAGACACACTTCCATTTGAACCCCTTTCTCAAGTGTTACTAAAAAAAGAGATGAGTGAGTGACCTACATATGCTTCAGCTAACTTGTCAACCCACTTCTCCCCCACCAAGTGCTCCGAGTTTCTGCAATAACAGGTTAGGCACCATAATTGTCACTTCTGTAAGAAATGCCAGGGGGTTGGTAGATATCAAACATGAGCATTCAGAAGCACACACAGCATCTCATGAGTCCCAGATCAAATCCAATTATGCCCCAAGGTGGTAACCTACACCTGAATGCTGGGATTGGTTGCCATCTGCATCAAATGTATCACCCTCCATCCTCCCTCTGCTGCCCCTTTTCTCTGGAATGACTACCCTCCCCCACCCCTAACCCCAGCCAACCTTGCATGAACTTCACAACTCAGTTCATATATCAACCCTTTGCAGAATCCTTCACTGACACCTACCTCTTCTGTGTTTCATTCATTAACTCATTCATCCATTGCATAAACACTTACTGAGTTTATTTAGCCCAGCACAGTGTGAGGACGCGATGGGGAATGAAGAGACATTGTCTAAGCCCCCACAGCGCTCAAGGTCTCCTGTCCCCATGGCACCCAGTATGTCTCACCCTCTTGGGGAAGGACAGTTTCACACTGGACTCCACTGGTCTGATTCCATCTTGTTCTCCCCAGCTTGACTGGAGCTCCTCAAAGATATGTCCTACCCATCTTTAATCCTCAGGGCATAGCAGGAGCTGGCCCAGATCAGGTGCACAATAAAGAGGTGAGGGAGAGACCACATTAATGTTTATCTTGCTCTCGTGTTTCAGGTTGTCTTCTAATCACCGTGCACGTGAGCCATGCCCTCTGGCCATTTCTGTCTTTCTCCAAATTCCCACTTGGGGTGCCCACAGGGAACAAAGCTGCCCTTCCATCTAAAAGAGCCACATCCACCGACTGCGGAAGGAATTTTCTCGATAGCTCCCATCAATGCACATTCTCGAACCAACCAGCCAACAGGCTATTGAAGGATGTCAAAGGCAGCATGACTAACGTAATGTTTTCGAATGGAAAGTGGGGCAAGAGCTCTCAGCGACCCACTCTCCTTAATGACATACAGCAAACGCCTCCTCAAGTACAGCCGTGGAAGCCTGTTTGAGCCTTTGCTCCCCAGCCCTGCTCTCCTCCCCGCTGGCCAGCACAGACAGACGAAAAGGCATGCCTGCTGAATGCGTACCCAAGGGGGCCTGCAAGCCCACCTGTGTGGGACAGTGGGATTATGTGGATTCTGCAGCACCTGCTCCTGATTTGTCCTCCTGTCCCCAGACTCTCCACAAAAATCTGAAGACTGTGCACCTCGAAATGTCAGCATGCTTCTGAATCAGGAATCAGCTCACGAGGTGCTAGGTCTCACGGGTGAGCCCCAAGACAAGTGCAGGGGGTCGTCCAGCCTGAACAGCCCCTGATCCCACAAGGGAGGCCCAAGGAGGTAGGAGCCCAGAGCCCCAGACCCCCACCCAGGGGCATAGGGCCTCAGCACCTGCTCCTTTCCCTCCTGCTCCCCTGGCCTCCTCCCTGGCCTCCCCGCTTCTAGTCCAGACCGTTTCCCTTCCAGAGATCAGCCTTTGCCAAGCACTTCCATGCCCCCACCTTTGCTTGTCAGCTGAACTTGGTATGTGAGGCCTTCTCCAATCTCATTCCCCCACCCCAAAACAGCTGTGCTTCTGAATGTCCCCCCATATTGAAGTCGCTGCATACATTCAAGGACATCTGCAGGAAGAGCTGTCTCTTCTACTCCGCATCCCACCCCTGGGCACGTGCACAGGCACACACACACACACACACACACACACACACACACACACACTTTCTTTCATCTAGATTTACCTAACATCAGTTGAATGCCGACTATGTGCCAGAAGAAGGGAACTAACAGCTTCTTGAGCGCCTATCACATGCCAGGTCTTTATTTAGTCTCTGTGCATCCTGAATCTCATTCCATCCATGTAGTATTAGTCAAGGCTTTGTCGGGAATAAAATGATGGCACATTCAAATGGGTCATTTAGGGAGAGTTTGCTAAAACACCTACTCACATAGGTGTGGGCAGGGTATAGGGAAAGCCACCAGAGACGGTTCGGAGCAGGATGCTAGGGCTTGTGACAGCTGAGAGCCATCACCACCACAGGCATGAAAAGGGGAGAGGAGGCGATAATTGCCAGAACTGGACAAAGAGGGCTGTGTGGCAAGGGTTCTGTGACATCATGTCAATCGGTTTAGCCAGCTCTTGGGCACCTCCAGGAAGGACACTTACTCTTCCCCCCACCCCCACCTTCTCTCTGATCTCCTGCAGGTCTCGCCACTGACCAAAACCAACAGGAAGCCAAAGGGCAAGGGGGCCAAATGATGTTCCAGAAAGATCAGCCTCCCAAGACAGAAAGCCAGGGCCACCAGCTGTTGTCCATTGCAAAGCGCATGTCCCCACTACATGGGGACACGTAAAGTCAATTTCATCATCCGCTCACTCAAGTCCTCTGATCACACAGTTCCAAACCTAATCATAGTTTTTTCCTCCACTGCCCATTCCACACCCCCTTACCCTCTGCCAGGGAGGGCTCTTGCCCTCCGGGGTGAACCAAACCTCATTTCTTGGAGGTCTGAGTCCTCGGTGGTCTTGTTTTTATTGGGTTGCCACAGAGGGATGGTCGGGACTTTGGGAAAGGGAGTATGAAGAGGTACCCAGCAAATCTCCTGGTGTAGACCCCACGGGGCACACTGTTTCCCTTCTCATGGAGCATAATTCCCTCCACTCTCCATCCCACCCCCTTGTAAGGTAGCAGCAACCCAATTCACAGAGGCAGTTGGGATCGTTTTCCTTCGGTCACTGTGACCCCCTTTTCTTGCCTATGGTTTAGTGGTACAAAGAACCCCAAAATGCCCAGCAGATGTTTTAAGCCTCCAGTTCCTAAAATGCATGGTGTTCCTGGTGGAACTACATCTCCCGCGGCTACCAGGGAGATGAGAACATTGCGAGGAAGCTCTGCTTTGAACGGTCCAGGGCTGCATCCACAAATCACCACAGTGAACCCCCAGGATAGCCTTAGGAGATGAACGCCCAGTCTACGGATGAGAAAACAGAGGCTTGGAGCAGTGGATTAATTTTCCTAGTGAAACACAGAGTAGTGTTTGCACGTTGGTATAAAACTCTAAACCTTGGGTCCCTTCTCTTGGCCCAGGCTGCTGCTATCAGGACTGCACCGGCCACCATCACCCTGTGAGCGTTTGACGTATATGCCCAGACAGACAGACAGACAGACAGCCTTTTGGATTTCTAGGGGCCATAATTTATTTCCTTCCATGCCCTTTCCTCTGCAGGCCCCAAACACCAGGACTGTGGAAGCAAAATGTCCTCTTCATCTTTTGCCAGGGACCTGGTACCCCATGTTTTGTCATCTGGACTGACCAGTCTTGCGGAACCACCTGGAAGAGGCCCCTGAGGAAAAAGCTGCAGCCCAGTCAGATCACTGCTTCCTGGGCCCCGAGACTGTTAACAGCAGCACCTGTGCCATTGGGTTGAATCGGAGATGGAGCTTCCAGATATTATCACCTTCACCAAAGCCCAAAGCCTCCTTCCCAAGCCCCTTCAAATTAAAAGAGTTCCCTCGATTAATATATTAATTACAATAAAATATTAATAGCTGACCTCTAATATTTATTGGCTGTTTTTCGAGAATAAAATATTGAGATCCAAAGAGGAATCCATTTCCACACATCTCCCTCTCCTGAGAAGGCTTGATCCGTGTCACATAATAAAGAGATGAGCTTATCAGCAGCGTCAGTTCAAAGACATCTGCTGTAAATGTTGATTGTGAACCAATAAGAAGATTATAAGCACTGCCATAAAGTATCTTTCCGGGATGTAAATTATTCACAGCTCTTCGTGGGCAGACACAGTATCTCATGCCTCAGTGATCCCCGTTCCGTAGAACACATTTCATTCATTGCATTTATTAAAGCCAGAGAGGGCCTCTGTTGATAAAGCCCCCTAAATAAATAATAACCTTCATCTCCTTCTTCCAAACCATTTCCACGATTAGAATTGGAAATGCTTGTGCCCGAGGTGTCAAGAGGAGCCCTCGTCAGCGGCAGGTACGTCTTCATCGGGAAGCTCGGCAGCACATCTCAGTGAACCCCCCTTTCTCTGGCGCAGGGCAACGGCTCCAGCGCCGGAGACCACGTCTGGGGGTTCATCTTTCCAAGTTCATGTTGCAAGATAAAGGTGATGGAAGGAAGAGGCTTGGAGTCCAAACCTGCTCTGCCTCTCAGTCTCAGCCCCTCGGCATGTTATTCAATCTCTAAAATTGACTCATACGGGAGGGAAGGAATTATATGTGCACCCACTGGGCACAGAGTCCGGCTCATAGTGGGTTCTCTGTCAATATTAACTGGATCGATGATGATGGCATAGACCCCACGGGGCACTCTGCTTCTCATCAAGACCTCCTAGAGCTCCACAGAGTATTCTGGGCGTTCTGCCTGCCCCAAAGGGTACCTAGAGTAGGCCCATCCCGCACTTAACCCTGGCCTTTGTTCACACAAAAGCCAGATAAACCCTACCCATCTTCCAAGATCTAATTCAAATGCCACCTCCTTCTTGAGCATTCCATGGTTTCCTCACTTGGATTCTTTCTTTCCTTTTCATTCTTTCTCAGATATGTATGGAGTGTCCCTCCTCGACCACGCATTGATCTGACATCTTCTCAGGTACAATCTTGTGTAATCGTCCTCACAACCTTGCAAGGCAAATCCTGTTGTCATATGTTACAGAAGAGGAAATTAGGCTCAGGGAGGCTCAGTGTCTTGCTCAAGTCACACATTGAATAAGTGATGAGGTGAAGCCTTGCACCAGGTTTGGCCTGATCGCAGAGCTCATGCTCTTTCCTTTCTTCTCCACTGACGGGCCTGCTGCTGGGCCCACAGCTCAGTGCTTCCCGTCTGGGCTTCACTTATCCCACTGAGCATGCCTGGGTTCTGCCAGGAATGGTCCTGTATCCTCAGAGCATCATTCAGCATCCCGCATGGAGCCCGCAGCGCCACCTGGAGCACTGGGCCCAGAGCTTGTCATGGACGTTACCGCTCCATCTGCCTGGCTCCCAGCTAGACCAACCCTAGTCGCTCATGTACCCCCGTCCCCACAGGCCTCCCTCAGCCCAGGCCCAGGATGACAACAGTAACTCACATCCATTTTTCCTGCTTCTCCATTCACCCTTCTATGCCTCAGTTTCTTCACCTATAAAATGGGTATAAACAGTAGTACCCATCCTAGGCAGCAGCCATAGAGATCGAATGAGATTGTGAACCTACATAAAAAGTTTTGAACAAGTCTGGTACATGGTCAGAACTCTGCAATAGCTGCTACTGTTGCTATTATCTTAAAGTTTTCTGACAACTTCATCCTGACTCTAAATCCATGCTCTCTGCACCGTGCACTGAGCATCCCCACAGCAGAAAGCTTGGCAGATAGTAGATAGTCAGCAAATTGTGAATGACTGGTAAAATCTTTCCTGTTCTCCAAAGCATGTGCTAATTAGTGTTGGGTGCAGCTGCATGCAAGACAGGAGGGTGTATGGGCTCTGGAATCAGACAGGCTGAGATTTGAATCCTGCCTGTGATACCTTCTAGTGGACAGTCCTGCATGAGTCACTCAACCCCCCTGAGCCTTTTTTTTCACATCTATAAAAGGAGGTGGGGGACAGGGCCAGATGCCAAAGCTGCCAGGTCACTGTAGATGGAAAGAGACAAAGCGTCCAGCACATACCAAGAACACCATAAATGCTCACTTTCTTCTTTCCTCCAACCTGCTTCTCTTATTTGCCCTCTTCCCCCTCCCAGCTCCCTGCCTAGTGGTTTCCACTATCTGCACCCTCAGTTGTGAGCACATCAATACAGCACTATATTCCATGGGCTGCCTGCTCTTGTGTGTTTGTGCCGACTCACTAATCATTCTGACCTATCTCTCCAGGGGGGTAATTTGCTCCAGAGACAAGGACCAGTGCCGGCCTCACCTTGAGTGACTGTAGCTGCTTAGACATGTTCCACAAATGCCCAGGGAAGGAATTATTCCCATCAACCATGAAAGGAAACATTTGGCAAAAAGAAGGGCCCCAAACCAAGCCATAAAACTCTCGATTTCCCTCGATGCTACGCACGTTCCATCCATTATTCCAACCCAATTCTAGGAAAACAAAATGATGGCTCATTATGATGATGGTGCCAAAGAAAGGTGAACAATTGTCTAACAAAAATTTTAAATGTTCCCATATGCATAGCAACACACACACACACACACACACACACACACACAACTGCAAGAATCACTGGCAGTGTGCACAGAGAGTGCAAACTATCTTACAAATTGATCAGAAAGAATGAGTGTGCTGAATCACCTACCCCCAGAACACAGATGCCGTGTGACAGATTTGCTCCCCCAGCAATCGTGCCTTGTCAAGAGCTGACAATCAGACATGCAAAATAAGTGTGATATATGAATTTTGCAAAAGTATCACTTTGGGAAAACAGAACCAAAACAAATTGAGAAATCATATAAATAATTACTCTGAGCTTCAACTCTAACATGAAAAGGGAAGGCATATAGCAGAAATGCTAATTAACGTGACTGTTTAATTACAAGGGCACAAATTAATAACAGGAATTACTCCAGATTTCCAGCAGGCAGCCCATCTCCGCATGTGATCGCAGAGGTGTGGGCACAGTGGAGGGATGCTTTAGCTTTCCTTTGCCAGGTGCCCAGCTGGAATGGCATCCAGAAAGGGCAAGGTGAGGCCCCCATGCAGGAGAGCCAGGTCCTCCCAGCCCCCACCTCATCCGTAGGTACAAGCGTCCACCTAGACTTCTTCTCTAATTAGGAAATCATTCCTCATGCAGCTACAAAGGCCAGCCACAACACACTAAGGACAAATGAAACACAATACAACCAAGGGGCAGAATTTAAGTAGCCACTATATGCCAGGTACTCTGTCTCTCTGTGCTTCTCTCTCTCTCTCTCTCTCTCTCTCTCTCTCTCTCTCTCTCTCTCTCCCTCCCTCCCTCCCTCCCTCCCTCCCTCCCTCCCTCCTTTCCTCCCTCCCTCCCTCCCTCCCTCAATTGTTTTGGTTTCTGGTTTCCCAAAGTAATGCTCTTGAAAACTTCACATGTATCACTTGTTTGCATGTCTGATTGTCTTGCTCAGACAGTATCACTGTGGGAGCAGAACACATATCAGACTCAGTCGGGTCGATGGTGCCATCCACATGGGAGATTGTTCCCTAACACTGCTACGAACACCACGACTCCAAAGGTCCACTGATGGGATTTTGCCAAAGCCACATCACTGGAAAACAAGGTTCTGGATTCAGAACTCTGGGTGTCTGAGTTCAAAATCTGTGCACTTTTAATTACAGTAAGCTTTCTAGAAATAAAAAATGCTTCCATTTCTGCAATGCACAGCTATAGCATTCGTTTGATCATTTTTTTATTCAGTAAAAGTCCGACGGTACCTACCATCTGCAAGCTTTGGACTAAGTTCTGAGATACAATAGTGAGCAAAAACTGACCCAGAACCCACCTTCAAAGAACTTAGATGGGCAGTAGGAGAGAATGACATGGATAAAATAATCACATAAATAAATATATCTCGACAGCCTTTGATTGGGGCTTCATAGAAGGAGAAACAGGACTGCAAGAGAACGTAAAAGTGAAGGTCAAGTGGTCAGGAAAACTTCCCTGTAGAAGACACGGTTGAAGTGTGATCTGAAAGATGAGTGCGGATATATAATGCATAGAATGAGGATAATATATATATGAAGATGGAGGAATTTTGTATAGTTGCTCTCAGTTTTCTTCCCATCCATCCACCCCTCAGTCGGTTCCAACCTAACTTGCCTTCCGCCTCCATCACTCTGCTATAGGAGTTCAAGCGATAAATTTCATGGACACTTTCAGTCCTCCATTTGTTTGAGCCTCACACGTTTTGGACAGAGTCGCTCACTCCCTTCTCCTTGACAGCATCTCCTCCTTGGCTTCTGAGCCAGAGATTTACTTGTTTTCTTCCTGCCTCTCTGGGTCCTCCCTGAAAATTGCCATTACTTCATCGTTCTTCTCCAAGCATTCTTTAAGGCTTGGTCTTGGGCACTTCTCTGTCTTAGTCTGTCTTCTTTCCCTGAGCAGTCTCACGCCTTCCGTCGGCAGTATTTACAGTAGAGTTACTGTAGTGATTCTCATATTTGTGAGAACTTTCTTCTGGACTCCAGATCTGTATTCCTAAATTGCCTGATGGACAGCTGCTCTTGGATGTCTCAAAGGTGCCTCAAACTCAACAGGACCAAAATTGAGTTTGTCTTGTGACCCCTCAACTCCATCTCAGCACCATTGATCCAAATTGCAAGCCCGAACCCCAGACAACACCCATGACGTCTTTCCCTCCTTGACTAATACGCTAGCCTGAATAATGGCCCAAAGATGTCCTGGTCCTTATCTCTGGAATCTGTGACTATTGCTTTATTGGAAAAAGGGACATTGGAGATGTGATTAAATTAAGGAATCTTAAATCTATTAAATCTCAAAATGGAGAGATTATCCGGGATCATCAGTGTGGGCCCTAAATGTAATCATTAGGGTCTTTATGAGAGGGAGATGGGGTGACAGAAGAGAAGGCATGTGATGATTACATTAATCATTAGGACTGTATGATTTATAGCTAACTCCCCAGCTAGTCAGTAAGTCCTCAGAGAACAGGGTTATGGCTGGTTTGGCCCATCATTATATGCCCAGCATCTAACAAAGCACCTGGCAGAGAAGAAGTACTCAGGGGATATGTTTAGGTGAATCCCAGAGCCTAGGGAGTGCCCTCGGGCATCTCTGTGGATAGGGTTGGCGGTGTCAGTACTTGGCTTTGCCCCACCCCTTCTAGACAGGAAGCTAGAGGATGGGGGACAGCCTGTGAAGCACCTGACACTGCTCAGCAATGGCCGCAGAAACTCCAGAATGAGAACTTCACCTCCTCCAGTGCCATTTGCTGAGCACAGACGCTGCGTGGAGTTCTCACTAATTTAGTATTCACAGGAGAGAATGTGTGGACTTTTTCTTTGCACTCAGCCTACCCTTCTCTGTTTCCAGCCCTATAAAGTTTCCTGGGCCATCTCCCCTTGGGTTTCTCAGACAAAAGCACTTGGAAATCATCTAATAATCGAGCAAGTTCTGTCTAGCTCCCTGTGCCCTGGGGTTCACCTGCAGGCACAGCATGGCCACTTGGAGTTGGAGGTGGCTCTGCATTAACCAAAGAAGCTCTTCTTTATCTATTTTATACAGTGGGACTCCACATAGGAATTTTTTATGAAAGGTTTTTGTGACTAGAAAGAAACAAATTTATATATTCTTTAAAAAAAAAAAAAAAAAAAAAAACCCACCTATTATTATGTTATTTACACCATAATTTCTAGTTTTAAAGTATTTAAAAAAAAAAATTCCATTTGGTTCTCCCATAAACCTATCAAGCTAGGAGGAATTAATTCCAGTGAAGAGATCAGAAAATGGCGGCAGGAGCTTAGGTAACTTGCCCAAGATCACGGATCTAGTGTAGGACAGAGCTTGGACTCGAGTCCACAACACTGGACTTTATGGCTACAGAACGGAGATTTGGGTCAATGTTACCTATTCATTGACGGGCCGATGACTTCAGTGAACCTTTGCGTTTCTTACGCAGGAGAGAAACGAGAAGACCATTTTAACACTGGTTTCCTCTAGGTGGCAAGATTAGGAGCAAATTTATTGCCTTCTTTGTGTTTCTTTGTAACTTCTACAAGGTGCATGCATTAATTTTATATGTAGAAAACATTAGAAGATAAAAAAAATGTACGATTATGAAGCAAATCAATGGGAAAACAGAGGAAGGTCTCCTATGCACCCTGGGAGAGTGAGGGAGGGACCTAATTATTTAGCACTGGCTCTGAGCCGTGAAGATAAACACAGATGTCATTCAAGTGTGGAAGTGGGCAGTGATATGATACTAGGGCACATCCACTCCAGCAGCTTCTGAGATAAGCAGACCTGCTCTGCCAGTTACCATTTGTGTGAGCCTCAAGTCTTAACCTCTCTGAGCCTCAGTTTAGCTTCGTTTAAAATAGAGGAAATAAACCTAGCTGTTCTGACCAAGGCTTTTGATTACAGATGGCAGCAATGCAACTTAAACCAGCTTAGAGTGCAGAAGGAATTCGCTGAGTCACGTAAGTGAGGAGTTAAGGACTGCCCCTGTAGTCATGGCTCTCTTTCCTTGTGAGCTATGCGATCCCCTTCTTAGCTCGTACACACACTCTCCCCATGGGACTGGAAAGGTGAGCACCAGGAGGCTTGCTCATACCCACCCATGTTAGCAAATCTGGTGGATATAAAACCTTCCTCAGAGCCCACATACCACATCTAAGGACGATTCTGATAAGTCATGCTTGAGTCCCGTGTTCCCACACCCCTGCCCAGAACCAATCACTGTGATCTGGTGATGGGGAATAGAATGGGACCAGCCAATCCCATGTGCCCACCTCCATGCCCAGAGCCAATCACTATGACCCAGTGATAATGCGTAGGATGGTCCCAGCCAATCCCGCACGCTCACCTCCCTGCCCAGTAGCCTTTTTCTTGGAGACCCAGGTCTCATGTGATGAATGCTGAACAAGGCACATGCCTGAACAAGCCAGATGGGGTGAGCATTTCCACTGGCCAGAGGGTCCAATTTATGTGCGCGGTTAGAAGGTTTAATTAGCTTGTGAAATGCATTAAATGACAAGTAAATTTTGCTAAATAACATTTCAGTCCTTCGCAGAGGGGAAATAAAAACTTTAAATCAAGGTAACACCACAAAAACAAAGGAACGTTTGGTCAGGGAAAAAAAAAGACTAAAGAGTTAGGTTCGGGAGAAAACCATCAGGGCACAGAAAACAGGTCTGTGACCCCTTACATGGACTAAAACCCTGTATGGCCACCAACTCCTTCCCTGTGAACTACTTTGGTTGCTTAACTACTCTGAAAATTGGTGACAAGAACTGTAGAAGATGATCCTCCCTCAGTAAAACTCCAACTAAATTAGATATTGAACAAGACACTGCGATCCTGGCAAGAATACACAAAAAATTGGGCCTCAAGCTATTGGGAGATGATAAATTGTCAGTTTCTCTTTAATAAGATTGTGTCTCATCACCATCTCCTGTAAGGGATTTGATAGCTTTTGTTTGTAACCTGTGAAGATTAAAATCAATTCCCAACTACAGCTGGAAGCCCCAAACCGTAGAGCTGCAAATATATCAATTAGTCAGTCAATCAGCCGGTCAATAGATCAGCAAGTCCATATTAAGGACCAACTCGTGCTGGGCATCTGGAAAGCGGAAAGAGTGAGAAAATACACCCCTCTCGATGCTAGATGAGCAAAGCCACGCTTCAGAAGGCATTAGCTCCAACTTCTAAGGCAACGGCAAACCTATTTCCAGTAGAATTACACTGGGTCGGTATGTCCCACTTTCTCACCCGTCTTGTCTTATACATGTATTTGATTTTGGACCCTGGATTAATCCACAGACTTGGACTTGCACCTTTGCCCTGCTCAGATGTTCACACGGGCAGCACCACTCCTTATATATCAGCAGTGGTCCCGTGGCATTTCACAGGAGGCAGAAATAAGGAAGAGGACGTGGAATAAAGTTCCAATTCCACTTCTACCATTTACTGCGTTGGTAGCTTTGCATAAGTTATTCAGACCCTCTTGTCCCTGGTATCTTTAACCACCAGAGCAGAAATAAGAATATGTGCTTTGTAGCCCTACAAGGATTAAATGAGATCACAAATGGCGAGTGCTTAACATAAGACCTGGTTCAGAGTTATTGGTAGTTTGTTAACATTACAATTGCCACTGGTGGTGGTGGTGTTATTTCAACTATCAGATGAGTCACACCCAGATTAGATTTTTTTTTAACCCATAAAATGTGTATAGGCATGCTTTGATGCTCTCGTTTTTCCCCCCACTCCAAATGGACCTCTTCACCCTATAGTAATCCTATCAAATTGTACAGACTCCCACTTACATGACAAATATCCCACTGGCTTCAGCCCAAACAAAAACTAATTGTCCCCTTGTTTGTGTGTGAGTTTATTTTTCCAGATGAAACATTTCAGACTCTGTTTTCTTGTCCCTTGGCATTTTTTAACGACTGATACTATACACATTAGCCACAGAGATAGAGTTTCTTGGAGCAAGGAAGTAAGAGTGTATGAAGCAAGTGGGTCTATTTGAAACCACAGTTCTTAATTTCAGCTAAGAAATGGCTGACGGAGTGTGACACAGAGGAAAGAATATAAACATGGAGGTCAGGACAGTGTCTTAATTAATCCTGCCTTCCTGCTTCCATCTCCTATGAGCTACTTGACTCTGGGTATGTTACTAAACCAGGGCAAAATCAACAATTGTTCTTGCCCTTCCACGAATGAATTTGGCATTACTTATGGATGTTCTTTTCTTAAATATTCCCCACACTGACATTAACAAGTCGGAGAGTCATCACGACGCCCAAGGTGAGGAAATCAATGGAGGTATTTCCATGAGACGGTCTGGAGAAAGAGGTTCAAGACAGAAAAGCAAGAAGTTCAAGTCCTGGCCCTACCATCAAGATCAGTGTGACCGTGAATAAGCCTCTCTGAGCTGGCCTCATTTTACTCATCTGAGAATGCGGAGATTTAGACAAAAGTATTGATTAAATGTCCTTACAGCTCTGACACTTGGTCAAACTTCATTCTAAGACTCCTCATGTCACAAAACCTTAATGTTGGTATCTCTCCTCTCTCAGCTGCCTTAACAACCACACCGGCTCGTAGACAATAAGAATAGCCAATACTTGTTGAACGCAAAACATGGATCAGGCTGTGCCAATGCCTTACTTATTTAACTCTCACCACAACCCTCTGACGTAGACGCTAGAGTCTCCCTAGTTGACAGTTGAGGAACCCAAGGCTATGAAAGGTTAAATGACTTCTTGTTTGAGCCACATTTCTGGGGCTTGAGACCCTAACTCATATCACGGTACTGCTTCTCAACAATGATGACCTAGGCTTCCAAGATACAGAACTTACCAGAGTCACCTCTTATCTTCCCCGGGGTCTAGAAGGCATCTCCCTTTGTTTGTTAGGTCTTTTTGCCACCCCTCCTCCAGTCTGGGCTTTGATTAGGTCTTTGACTGGGGAAGGAGGGCTGGCAGCATGCGGTAATGGACGGTTCAGAGACCCTGCAGGTGGGCTGAGTGGAAGGAGAGTCCTAGCTCTGCTGATGACCTCCCCATGCCCAACTGTCCTCATCCAGAGCACTCCTGACTATGAGGCTATCATAAAAGTTAAGTGCTATCGGGTAGCTTATGCTCCAGGCACAGTTGCTGAGAGACCACCGAGCAATGACCTTACTCTCCCCCATTCATATCCCACTTTCCTTTAAGACCCAAGCCTTGAAAAGTAGCTCTCTGTTTTTGGAACTGATCTATCCCTCTTTGAATCAATCTGGGTCCCTACAAGAAAAGGATTGCATACTGAAAACAGAGGGATTCCAAGGGGGAGACGTTATTTCTGAAGGGACTATGTGCGAAGAAGCCCACGACAGGACAATAACCTAAGTCTTGGTAGCAGCAGAAATTTACCACCCCTAGGACCAAAAAGCTGAACAGAGGGAGTAGTTACTAGAAATCAGAAAGAGGGGCTAGAGAGTCAGCTTCCTTGGAACAATGACCTTCAGTCAAAGGATACCGCCAGCCAAGAGGTGACCTGGCAGGGAGGAAATTAGGGAATAAATACTCTGACCTCACTCTTGGCGGTGAGAATTAATTCCAGAAACAGAGACTTGGCTTAAGCTATTTTACTAAAATACCTGATTCATGCCCTCATGAAACATACTGATTAATAGTGTTGCTTTGGAACTATGGGCCCAAAGCATTTGGGGCTGGTTTGCACTGGCTTGTCAGCATTATTTATTGACGATGGTGACACTGATCATTTGCCTTCTCCGATCTCCCTCAAACTCTTTTTGGGACTCCCCACTGACTGGACCCCGTTGGAAGCAGGCACAGAGAAACCCGTTGGTGTCATCCACGCATTTCGGCTTCTGGGGAAGATAGCAAGTTGGAAGAGGGGGGAAAGTAGATCTCTACCATTGTTCCTCCAGCACAAAGTGTATGTCCCATGCATTGCACTCACTGGGCTCTCATTTACATCAGAAAATTATACATGTGGGTGGGTGGGCTGGCCTCACACACCTGACCACGAGCCCCCTAAGAGCATGCATTGCCCCCCTTCCCATGGGCATCTCCCCCAACCATCTCAAGTGCCTGCATGGAATAGGTGTACAGTAAGCGGAACAGGACCTTCAGACAGACCAGCACGCATCAGGGAGAACCAGCCAGCTTGCTTTCCCCAAGATCGGTCCTTGTTTTGTTCCTGTCAAAGGCCTTGCCTTTACTCAGCAGCAACAGAGGCATTTTGGAAGGTGGAGAGAGACAGCTGAGAGGAGAGAGTTTGCAGGTTGATATCTAGTCATAACAATTCTCCAAGTGCCTCCCCCGATGACATTAGATAAACAGAGATGGGAATCACATTTCAACATGACAGCTTAAAAGGCATGTCAAGAAACAATTAAAAAGATCTAGAGCAACCCGGTCCTGAGAGACTCTTGTCAGAGAGACTGCTTCCCGTCAGAGCCAATTTGGGGGTGACGTGGTCCGTGATCCCATGATTAAGGCCTCGAATTCTCAAAGGCGGTATCCTCTGAGACCTGGAAGTGAAGGCTGAGTGAGCCTGGAGAATATGACCCCCTTTACTGCTTGTCAGTGTTGAGAAATCACCTGCAATCAGCAGCACAGAACATCGGCCCAGACAATCTCCACCCAGGCACGCTACCTTCCCTTCCTTGTCAAAACCCGAACTGTGAGCAATAATATTTATAGAGCATTGCCTGAAGGACATGCCGTCCATCACTCCTTTAGATCAGCAGTTTTTCAGATTATCTTCCCCAGAGCCCTGGAATTCCTGGGGGTGTCCCTGAGGCTCCCTAGAAATCAATCCCCTGCCCATACCCCAATCCAGAGAATGCCAGGTCTTATCTGTTACATATGGGACATTGGAGTTGCATATAAGAAATCACCTTTTTAAAAACGGATGCTGATGCCTTAAAAGAACAAAAGGCATCGCTGTAGCCTAAATTTTATTCTGTGATTCAGACAGATCATGAGGAATCTACCAGCCTGGGTCATGTTCCTTTGCGCTGCTGTCCTTAGAATGTCTGGTGCTGAACTGAGCTTCCGTGAAATCCGCAGCCCACGTAGTGGGGACCCATAGAAACAGCTGACTGAAATTCCTAAAATGTCTCTGGAAGAACTGACTCCTTTTAGGGACTCTGTAAGAGCCTTTCCTCTTTGTATCAAGAAAAGTTGATTCTGGTTTGATTATGTCATGCAACCAGTAGGGAATGGGAACTTAACCCTGCTGTGTCCTGGCCTTGGTCTCTGGGAAACTCAATGCTGTCTCTGGAGGACAGAGCTTGTGCTCTTATGGATTCTAATCCCTGGCCCAACTCCCTCAGTTACTTATGTTATTATTTTGGATTGCGCTTGAGTGTGTGAATTAATACATAATATGTGTAGCCTCCCTCCTTTGTGGGAGACTATAAGTATATAAATAAATAAAAGTAAATGGCCCTTTAAAAAAAAGGAAGCAACTCAGTTCACTTGATTGGGCTTTCGCCATCTCGCAAACACATTCTAATTCTGATCTCCTGTGAAATACACCCGTTTTCCCATTCCCTGCTTAGGAATCTTTATGGGCTCCCAGCCTCCTGGCTATAGGAGGACAGCCAGGCTCCCTCAGATGGATGGAATTCTGAGGCTTTACAATCCTGACTCACCAGCTCAGCAAGCCCTGTTCTGCCTCTGCTTCCTACACCCCCACTATGCTAAAGCACTTACCAGTCCCCAAATCCACGTAGCTCTTTCCTATCCCAGGTTTTGGTACACATGGTTCCTAAGCTTGTAATGTCTGCCCCCACTTTCCCCATGGAAAGTTCAAGACCAGGAGTGACTCCATTCACACCTACTCTGGCTCCCTGTGCAGTGAGCTGGCCCCACTCCCTGTTTCTTCAGTCTGAGTTACATCTCTGTTGGTCACTCACAACGTTGCACTGCCAGGCTTCTCTGTGAGTCTTCCCGGTGGATTGTAAGCTCCCTACGGACAGAGGGGACCGCACTTTACAGGAGAGCCTACACTGGGGAGAACGCACAGAGCGGGTTTGGCTCTGTGGAGTTATGCCGCGAAAGACAGGCAGGCTGACCCTAAGACATCATCCCATGGCTCACCATCAACACAAGTTTTAAAAAACAGGGACGGCCGTGGTCACTCTCATCTTCCCCCCGTCCTGCTGTCCCCTGCACTTCTTGACATTTGCATCTCCAATCCTAGAATACATCTGCAGGTGCAAAGGCTGGAATTTGTTCTTCTGTCATTGGCCCAGTCTCAGGCTTCTAATATATTTAATTCCTGAGTTGAAGAATCCTTATTGGTTTTGCTAACGAGAGAAGACATAATCTGGGGCCCCGTGGAAGTTACATTTGCTTCCATGATTCTGCTATATCCTGACTCATGACACCAAGTAAGCCTCCCGTAATAATGATGGTGCACCCGTGGAGCTGTTCTCTTGTGTTTGCACACCCACCACACACTCACGAAACCATACACACAAGTGCTGAGACTTGAGTAGATGTGGAGTCAGAAAGACTGGAGTCCAAATATTGGCCTAGCTACCTACCAAGTGTGTGTGTCGCTGGGCAGGTCCTCTAGGCTGTATAAGCCACACTTTCCTTTGTACAATAGGGAATATCATCTATAACTTCCCCTGAAAACCAATGAGAGAGGCATAAGAAATGGCTCCAGTTTAAAGAGTCACTTACCCTCTTCATGCCTCAGTTCCCTTACGTATAGAGATCATATACATGCCTACTTCACTGGGCAGCTATGAGAATCAAATAAGAAAACGTCCGTACAGAACTCAGTACAAAGCCTAGATATGAAAGCTTATTTATTGTCTATGGCCATGTTTCCAGAAGATGAAAACATTCAGCCTTTTGATGTATTTTTTTTCACTGAACCAGGGGAAATGTAACCTATGCCTCTGGTACTTGTTGTACCTAACGGCCATAAGGATATTCCTGGGAAGGAATCTCTGCCAGTCTGGACAGATCTCTTTGATTCCTACCTTTGCACTAAAGCCACACTCATTTCTGCCAATGAGTCTCGACGTCTATGTCCCTCTGAAGTTTTCTTCCCAGCAAGCACCCCCTTGCCAAGCTCTGTTGTTATTTGGAAATATGCCCTTTACGCATCCTCTGTGTTCTCCACCTGAGACTCTAGTGACATCCTTCTGTCCCGAGTGCTGGTCATCACACCTACACACTACATCCAACCTGCCAAACTGTAGTCCCTCCCTCACCTTCCTCTGTGGCTGCCGACCTCCCCTCTAATACCCTCCCTCCAGTAGGGGGCTCTAGACTCTACAGCTCCCTTCCAGTCCTCTCCACTCCAAGGCAATCAACTGCAACATGCATAGCGAGGCTTGGGAAGTGACAAGCATTGGAGAAACACTGACACATTAAGAAGAGCCTTCACTGTGCCGGTACCCAGAGAAAAGAAGGAATTTGCCCAGGGCCAGGCCTGGGGAGGCTGCCACGTTTCTTCCTGAACTCTTCCCATTCCCAAAGGGCAATATTTAATTCATGATGCTGGCGCTTGCACCATTGCCAGATGTATTTCCTTGATGATTAAACATTAAACACACAAGTATTTCAAAGCATTCGAAATAATTCAGAACTAATGAAGGACTAATTGCTTCACTCTGTGTATTCAAATAGTGATGTTATTTTTAAAAAATGCATTCTTATGTCAACTGTTGCATCAATTAATTGCAAATTTTCCAACAGTTAGCTGTAGTATGATTAAAGCATATGAAAATAATCTTTTAATTAGCTTTCATTTTGAAACAATAGACAATTAAACCAAAGAAGTAAGTGTGAAAATTCAGTTGGTCGGCTTTCTTTCGGGGGGCGGGGGGAGGAACACTTGTACAAATAATGACTGTATCATTGGAAATTATTTCCTTGGTTAGTCTAATAGTTGTTACAGAAATTTCATCTTTTCCCTTTCACATCCTTCTATTTCTTACAATCTCATACCCCACTGTTTTCCCCAGAAGCTTAAAATATATAACTAGATGAATAATAGCCTTTTTCAAGAATGTGTTTTTGAGCAGAGCTATTCAGAGTAGCAGCCAACCCTTAATAAAAATATCCTTGTACACATCACTTGTGTTTAAAAGAGAAAATAAATTTGGTTTGGCCACTGAGTTATTAATACTTTCACCCACCTTGTGAAGTAGGGCTGGGACTAAGGTGAGAGGAGAGGCACATGGGCACAAAACTTAAGGAGGCACTCACTCCCAGGGGCCAATTCTGCAGTTGCACAACCTTCAGAATGTGTGTCTCCTTAAATTTTGTTACCTAGGTGCCTTGCTTGCCTGACTCTAGTTCCAGCCTTACTGGGAAAAGTCATAGAGACCTACTACATCCTTGGTGCTATTCAAGAACCAATTAACGAGAAAGGGACTATAGAATCTACCTGGTCCAAACCCTCTTATGTCACGTATAAGTATACTGGAGCCCAGAAAAGAGAAAGGAACATGCTCAATCTGCTATGGAAAAAAGAAAGATGGAGATGCCAAGGTCCTGGTCCCTGTCCATTCAGTTAAAAAGCCCTTGGTGGGTGGGCATCTTTTCTGGGTGTAGCATGTGCCTCAAACGGGCAGTCTTACCATGGAAGGCACATTCCCTAGGGTAGAGCAAGAGAGCTGAACCTGAGGAAATGGAGATCAAAGGCCACTCTTTGAGCTGAGTGACCTTGGGCTAGTGACTTGACTTCTCTGAGCACCAGGAATAATAATGGGAAATGTGTTGCACAGTAACTGACATGGAGCAAAGCGTAATAATGACAACAGGTACCATTTTGCAGGTAATGTGCTACGTGCCCAGCACTATGCTAAATGCTTCATCTGCATGATATCATTTTCTCTGCACAGCAACCAATGGGATAGGCATCGCGAACTATACGTAAGGAGACAGGCTCAGAGAAATGAACGACTTGACCGAGTTCATACAGCTGTTAAGTGGCAGAGTCAGGATTTAAACCAGTTCCATCCATTTCTGAACTGTTATGTTAAAAGAAAGGGAGAAAGTGGAGCTCAACTTTGAAAACATATACCATGGTTAGCAGGATTCTTAAGGAAAGCCCTGTAGAGTTAGAGATTTTAAATCCATCATCCAATCCCCTCACAAACTCAATTAACGGTGCCCAGTAACAGCAACAGCAGTAAGAGTAGTATTATAATCTCATCTTGATGGAAACATGTATAAGACATGGAAAAATCAATTCCCACACCATAGTACAATTGCATCAAGACATTTTGGAACCTCAAGAATAGAACCACAGCATGTAAGAGAATCATAGACTTTAAGAGCGAGAGGGGAACCTCATTTCTGTGGTATCCAACCTCCCTGGCACCTTCTTCATCCCCAGTGAAAGGGGCCGATGCATTTCATCTGGAAACTGCGTCATTATATTGAACTGAAATCTGCCCTTCATCCCATGGGGCCACACAGACGCACAGCACCCCGACCCCGTACCAGCCCTCGTGCTGCCTCTTCTCCGAGGCAAAGTCCCCAGTCTTCACCCATCCTCCACAGGGCATGTGTCCTCTATGCCTTATTTCAACAACTCTTCCTGTAACCTCTGGGATTGTGGCAGATGTGCATTAAACCCGACCACCATAGCTAACCTCCAGGAGGCCATTTAACCTCTCAGACTTCAGTTTCCTTTTCTGTAAAGTAAAAGCCATAACAGCTACCTATCGTGGGTTATTGTATTAAATGAGATGAAGCATGTAAGCACATTACTTGCTCTATAGAAGCCCTCAGTAAATATTAACCCCTGTCTTCATTACTGGGGCTGTTTCATAGGGAAGTGGGAGAGCATTCGGGGGCCTGAGGCAATGGAGAAGAGGAAATTAAAGACGGGCCAGCAGGCCAAGTGAAACGGACATAACAGAGGTGAGATCAGGTCCACCTTCCCAAAGGGTAACCCGTAAATAAACAGGTGCTGCAAACAGTCTTGTGAGGAGTCTTTAGAGCTGGAGTTTCTGCAGTTCCATTCAAATATCATTTTGGTTCTGCTAAATTATCACCAGAACATGTTATCACAAATCATTCTGTGACTTGGCAGAATTGAGTGAAACGTGATCCCAAATCATAAATTAAAGGAGCGGGGCATTTGCAGTGGCACATTCATTTACACCATTTCATTTCGCTCAAAGCTCGCAGCAGGGAGCGTTGGCCACAGCAGAAGGTAGACACTGAGTTATGACACGTCCTTGTCAGTCCTCCCTGAGAAAGCAGGGGTGAACATGTACGGCTGATGTGAGGTGATTTCCAGGACGGGGAGAGATCAGGGCAGCTCAACTTTGCAGCTTTCAGAGGTCAAAATATGGAGAGTACGTGATAAGGACCCCAGGACGCCTCCTTCTTTTCTATACCAAGTATTGGTGAAAACATGGATTAAAAGATGAGTGAAATTTGGGACTGTCCACTTCATCCTTCTTTCTCCAGAGTTCCTACTCTAGCTGCTGGGATAAAATCTGTACCCTTCCCAGACTTGGCGGCAGCAACAGCCAGGTCTGCTGGAAATGTAACAGAAATGTCATAAAAACCTGACAGGGATCTGAAAAAGGTTCTGCCTTTGTACGTTTGCCCAGGGATAAAGAGAATACTGGATACCCAGTGACCTGAATCTCAGACGTTAAAACTGTCAGGTTAGTTAAGACCCTTCTAAATTCACCACCGCCCACCCCACCACTCAAGCTCTGAATGAGATATCCCTCCAGTCTCACCTAGTGGCAGAATGAACACAGCGTACTGTGCCAGTGAATAATATGGGAAACTGATCTGAGGCTCCGTAAAAGATTCACATGAGGAAGGAAATAATTTTTGAGGTCTGAAGAAAGAGTTGGCGTTAAATAGCCAAAGGGAGGTTGGAGGGCTGAGGGCTGTGCAGCCAGTATGTGCAGGAGCTCTGTCATGTGTAGGAGTGAGCGTGGCTAATAGGAAGGGATGAAGGGCTGGAACAGAGGATGGGATGGGAACTGGGGGGCACGGAGGCTAGGGTGGGTCAGAGTACACTGGGCCCAGGCCATGGTAAGGATTTCAACGGGGGTGACTGATCAGCATGTTTAGATTTGAGTTTTGGAGGAAAAACTTAAATCTGCCTGATGTGTAGGAACTAAACGGTAGGTTTTGTCAAGAGTGGGGGGAGGTAGATTGAATAGGGAGCTAGTCCCATGGTCCCAAGGAGGATGATAAACTTGGACTTGGACAGGATAGCTGCAGGGGAGACGGAATGAAGAGGACATATCCCAGAGACATCTCAGAGGTAAAATCAGCAGAATTTGGCAATGGATTGTCTGTCTATGGCGGATGAGAAAGACTGAAACATTCTAAGGTTTGGCCTTAGAATTCATCCAAATGCTCACCTGTTTAGGGTAATTTAAGGCCTAATGAAACAGACTTCATGAAATTAGATTTGATGAAAAAAGTAGAACCGTGTGTGGTAGGCTGCTCATTTGAACTGAAAAATACACACACGGTCGCCACGCTGCCCTTTCCATCATTTTCAGTGTTGTGAACAGGGACACCTGGGCCTGATAACTTCAGACCACATTTTCCCTTTAGATCTGATCTGGAATCTGTTCAATGCACAGTTATTCTAATGTTAGTCTGTATTGAAAGAACTATTGAATATTCTGTGAAACGAAACCTCAGAAGTGCATTTTTTCTTTAATCTCATCCAAAAGCTACATCAGGATACCTAAACCAGTTCCAACATTGCCATTAACTTGCTATGTGACCTCAGGCAATTTTCTTTCCCTCTCTGGGCTTTCATCGCTATTTTGGGAATGCCGAACTAAGCAGTCTGTAAAACAACTTCCAGCACTGAAATTCTTTACATATGTGACGCCATCTCTACACACACGGAGAAGAATATGTTCGTAATTGCAGGTAATTGAACTTCTGTTGCACACTGAGTACTGCATACTTGGCTCCCTATTTTAATTTAGAAAGTTCTTTCAAAAAAATGCAATGCAACTTACAGTCAATTTTAAAACAAATTTGCTCTAATGAAAAATATTCCAAGCAACAGCCCCACGTTCTTATAGGGGTCACATTTTCCTAACAGGCAGCAGGCAAAGGGAAACATCAAAATATGTTCGAAATCTGCAAACCCCAAGAATGCACACCCCTTCACATGGCTGTTTGTTCCCAATAAAAGTAGCTGCATGTTAACCCGCACAGTTGGAGTCTTCGGATGATTTTTCCGAGTGGTACTAATTTATAGCTCAGGCCTCCCCGGCGCAGTACACCTGATTGCTGCCTCTGCCACATTCCGGAAAGGAACATCTGCTCTTAATGTCTCAAAGCCGCTTCCAGGAATATCTTGTACTCTATGCACAAAACTGTAGATTCAAAGCCCCCCACCCTCCACGCTTGCTGCCAACACCATATTTTGGATTGATCACCATCGCCCATTTCATAGATCTTGGCAAGAGTGGAGTAACTGGTCTACCTGACTTCAGTTGCCCCCACCCCACTGTTCTATGTTCTGTGTCAGCTTCCAGAATGTTCTTTATAACAGGCAAGCCTGTCCTTCTCACTCCTTTGCTCCAAAACTCCTCCGCTGCTCAGGATGATGTCAAGCCCCCAGACATCTCATTCCAGGTCCTTCAAGAACTGACTCCGCTACCTTTCCAGTCTGCCCTGTCCAGACTCGGCCCAGGTGCCCTGTTTGCCAGACACACACATGGGCTATTTTCCTCTTTTCACAACGTGACGTCCTCCTCCACACCGGCTTATTTTTATTCAGATTATTGCTCTGGAATTTTCTTTCTCTGCTTAGTGTACACCTGCTCACTCATTCAACAAATGTTTGAGCACCTACCATATGGCTAGGAATGGCAGAGTGTCTGGGCCAAACTCCACCAGAAAAAAAATGAATCAAGATTTCATACTCTGGAAACAGAACCATTCTGAGGGATGCTTGGGAAGGGCTCTTCTAGAACAATGACACAAAAACTTAGATGAGCCCACAAGTCACCTGGTGATCTTGCTGAGAGGCAGATTCTGAATCCGCTGGTCTTGGATGGAGACAGAGAGTCTGTAATTTCTAACAAGCTCCAAGGCCGTGACCATGCTGCCAGTTCAAGGACTTTGAGTAGCAAGGACATCACCTTCAGATGTAGACATACTGAGTTCAGATTCCAGCCCTGCGGCTTCCTTGCTGTGGGAAGTCAGGCAAGTTACTCGTCTGAGCTTCAGTTGTGTGATACTGATTCGATAACCAGCAGGTAGGTGCTAATCATTCAATGATATGTTCCCAAGGAACTCCGAGTGGGAGAGACAATGGACAATTACAGCACAGCAAGATGTGGGCTCTTAGAGCGGTATAGACCCAGGAAATGCTCAGAAGACTTTCTAAAGAAGGCTCTCCCTGATCTGAATGTTTAAAAAAAAATAGAATAGTAATAACCACTCAAACATGTGGGTGTAGCGAGGACATGTGTTGGGGAGGAAAAGTGAGCTACATCCGCCGCCGACTAGGGTCCTTGTTGGCGAGTAGGGAGGACGAGGACTGAAGGAGTGATGAGTAAGTCATGAAGGGACTTGTACGTCATGTGTGACATTTGGAATTGCCCAGAAGACAAGACAGAGCTACTGGGAACTTTAAGCAGGGAAGTGACCTGGGCAGATAACTTGAGCTGCCTCATGGCAGGAGCCAAACCAGAGGAAATGACACGGGTGGTGCAGAAACAGGCTTTTCATGTGCCTTAGAAATGGTCGTTGAAAAAACAAGTGAATCAATGCTCTAGTCGTCCCCTTTCTTAGATTCACTGACTTCATTCCTAATATTATAAATAATCCAATAATATAAACAGACCGATCTCACTGGCCCAGGATCACCAGCAAACTGTAAAAAAAAGAAAACCAATCAGGATATAGTTATATTTTTAATTTCTACTAATACACGCAGCACTGTCTAATTTGACTAGTCAGGCTAGAGAGAAATCTGCATCAGCAAAGAAAAGTGGCTATAAGAGGGCAAGGTTGTCAAACTTTATGAAACTCTCTACCTTACTGAATATGTTTTCCTGTGCACCATCTAATTCATCGTGTCTGCAGCCTTGGGAAAGGAACATAGATATTGCAATTGTTGGCTTCAGGCAATGTCCCCAGTGTTCTGAAAGCTTGTTGTTCCCAAACAAGTATCCATGGACTTCAGGCTGGTCCAAGAGAAAATTTACGTTGGGATGCAGCAAATGAAAAAAATGAAATATTTATTCACTCAAATGGAGTGGCCTTTATGCTAAGATTATATACATGATACCCAGCGGTGCTAAAATGTCCTTCTTTTTTTTTTTTCTTTTTTTTTTTTTCTGTTTATTTTGTTTGTTTGTTTGTTTGTTTTTTGTGTTTTTTTTGGATATAAGCACTTTTTTTCTAAATGTCCTTCTTTAATGAAATGTTTATGCTAGCAGAAGTTGGAAGATACTTCCTTGTTATTGTTTTTGCTTTGTTTTATATCCTTACTTAGCCAAAGAAGAAGCTGGGTATTATCACGTGCTCAAAAAAATATTATCGGACATTTTAAAGGACGTTTATAAAATCCAAACATTTGCGGTCTACTGTTATTACCATTTAGAGGGCCTGAGTATGACACACAGGACCAAGGTAAGAGGATTTTACTGAGTGAGTTGTATTCCCTGAACTAACACAAACTCATTCCATTGCTGCCTGGAAAATGCATCTGTGCTCAAAGGGGGAAAGTGTTCTAGAATCCATTAGTAAGATCTGCCTTGGATGAGAGAGAGGAAGTGGTGATCCATTCACAGTGGCGCACTAGTAATATTTAACAACCATTCTCTAAAAAGAAGAAAAGTCCTGATTTGTGCCAATTTCCATGGTAAAATGCGCCCACCATAGCCAATCTCAAGCCATCAACACGAGGACACTGAAAGCAGAGTTGGAAGAAATACACTCCATCAGCTATCACAAACGGGTAAAAGCAGCTTCAAGGCACCACAGCACACATAACATGCATTTGCTTTTCTAATTCTAGACATGGGGGAGCCATTGCATGTGTGTGGTTCAGTCTTCCATTCACAGATCACAGCTCTTATTCCTCTTACTCACCTGTCCCTGAGATAGTCCATATATTTCTTGTATCAAATATGGCTATTTTATCAATTCTTTTATGTAACTCCAGCATGAAATTAAATAGGAGATCTCATGGACTCCTTGCTGGCAAGAACAATAACATCGACACATGAACAGTGAGTGACATTGAAACAAAGCTATTAAAGTCAATTCCATTGGGGGAACTGGCATTAGGCGCTGTGGCCAATGGAGGCTTCATTCATATTTGCCTTCTTGCTATAGAGACAACACAGACAAATGCTTCTTAAACAAACTAGAGCTTGTTATCTAGTGACCAAAATTAATTCATTCAAGACGGCATTTCTAGGCTGAACAAGACAGCTTTCTGAAGAGCATCAAATCCTTATATTCACTAAAATACTGAGTCATGACATTAAGCCTGAGGTATAGGGCCCAAGAAAGGAGTACAGTACTGAGTGCTGGTTTTGTCACCTGGCTTCGTGAACATGTAACTTGCACCCTACCTCTTTTGGTGTTAGCCCCGCCTCTCCCAGCTTTACTCTGGAGCTCAACTCCCTAGACTGAGGGAAAGCCAGGAAAAGAGCTTGGTCCACAATGGGGTTTTAGGATCTGGGAGTGGATATGGGATGAGTTTGGAACCTAGAGCATGGGCTACTGTGCTCAAAGCAGTAGGTCCATGCAAGGCTCCAAAGTACGTACATCTGTGCAGGCTGTGCACTGCACAACTCCAGGGGGTACAACTCCAGGGGGTACCTTTTCACATGAATATGGCAACCCTGCATCTATAGAACCAGAAGTGAGGCAGGATACGGAGCAAATGGTCAGTGATGATGAAGAAGGAAGACTGATGAAAAGAGTTCAGGAAAAACAAAAACAATGCTGGTACTGCTGTAGCTGAGCCTCTTGATGGGGAAAGAGCTACTAAGTATGTAGGTCTTGCCTGAAGTAGACTCAGTATTGTACAGATGGGAAAACTGAAATTCAGAAGGGGAATTAATCATTACCCAGGAAATGAGAGGATTGACAGAAAGAAACAGGTTGTTGCTGGGGTAAGACTATCTGGGGACAGGCAGCCTTTGCAACTCAAGCCCAGGAGTGCTTGTAAACTGAGCAACTCGGGAGGCATGGGGATACGGGACCAGGTATAGAATCAGAAATGAGTTGAGAGTCAGGAAATGGGTTCCAGGGGAATGCTCCATAAGCAGGGCAATGGTGGGATGACTAGATCCCAACCAGATTCCACAGGGCAGGCTGAACTCCTGACCCCACCTGCTACCTGAATTCACTTTAACCATTTCTTAAAGACAACCACACTGCCTTCCTGCCTGCAGTGACAAGTCCAAAGCTGCACAACAGCCTTCCATGAGCCCACTTTTTAAAAAAAGTTACCAGAGAACCTTGCTCCAGGCTATTCTTCAATCAGTGGCCCTCCCTGATGCTAACTGAAATTGGCAGATACCATTGCTCAGGGTGGAGAGACATGTTAGCTGAGTGAATTACAATGTAATTATAGTGTAGAACCTTGCATGTTGTGGTCTCTGGCACACATCATCCCATCATATTCTCACAACATCCCTGAGCGGTAAGAATTCTGTTCCACATTCTCAATATCAAAAAAACCTGAAGCTCAGACAAGTAACTTGCCTGACTTCCCACAGCAAGGAAGCCGCAGGGCTGGAATCTGAACCCAGTATGTCTACATCTAAAGGTGATGTCCTTGTTACTCAAAGTCCTTGAACTGGCAGCATGGTCACGGCCTTGGAGCTTGTTAGAAATTACAGACTCTCTGTCTCCATCCAAGACCAGCGGATTCAGAATCTGCCTCTTAGCAAGATCACCAGGTGACTTGTGGGCTCATCTAAGTTTTTGTGTCATTGTTCTAGAAGAGCCCTTCCCAAGCATCCCTCAGCATGGTTCTGTTTCCAGAGTATGAAATCTTGATCCATTTTTCTTCTGGTAGAGTTTGGCCCAGACATTCTGCCATTCCTAGTTGTGATTTACCCTGGAGCAAGAAAAATGTCAGGGAGTAGAAGCTGGTACTTCCATTTCCTTCCTTGCAAAGGAGAGAGAAAACAGCAAGTCTGGAACATGTGTAACTTCTCTCACGATGATGACACGGCCAAGAAGAGGCTTGTTTTAAACTGAAGCAACTGCTGTGGGCTGGCCAATGTCCCAGGGCTTCATCTGGGTTTACGTGACTTTTCATCACCCCGGCTGTTGAGCGGGAACTAATTCAGTGCGGCTTGCTAATGCAGGTGCTGGGAAAAGTAGGAACAAGACTGAGCCCATCTGATTTCACCGCTCTTCTCCTCGAGCTGTCAGAACAAGCCCACTCCCATCACCCTAGCCCATGGGAAAGTCTAGACAAGATTTCTAGAAGGGATAGTGAATAGGCACTCACATGAGCATTCTTCTCCCCCAGCCCTGGCTGCGACAATGATCTCTGCCTCCTGGCCATCGCTGATGGGACCGAGGATGGAGCAGAGGTAACACATATCTCCCAGATTCATACATTCATCCCGTTCTTATTCTCCCTCCCTTTACCTCCCTCCCTTCCCCTTTTGTTCTCTAAGTAAGTACTCCTCACCCACCTCATGTCTGGAATTGTGAAACAGAGAGAAGCTGTCAGTGAGCAGGGAGGGGACACAGCAGATGCAGTGGATGCCCCCCAACCCCGTGCCCTCTAGATCTCCACCTCTAGACACTGAAAGCTGCTTTCTGCAAACACGCACAGCTCTCCCTGCACGGCATGCCTGCCATCACATAGAAGTCAGAAGTGCTGAAGAACCAATGCCCCTACAAGCGGCCCGGAAAAATGACTAGTGATATGTGGTGTGCGAACATCCCAGCTTTCTTGCCTCTAGTGTAGACTCCCTTGGGGGCATACACTCGGCACTGATGCACCAAGTTCCCCAAAGCAATAAGGAGCCAGTTGCGCCAAGTGGTAACTTGCTGGAAAACACATCTTTACTGGCCACCTGGTTCGTCCCTGCCTCACTTTCTCACCCACTTTCTGATATCCCACGATCACCTCCCAAATAACCACTCATGTGTGCATTTCCATTTCAGGGTCTGCTTCTGAAGCCCATCTCAAGGAGTTCTCCAAGATGAAGTAAGAGGTCCTGGGGAGACATGGGAGACCAAAGTCTGAGGAAGCAGGAGGGACAGAGGCAAAGAGGCTGACGAAGCCCAGGACACAGAGGAGAGGACAAGCCAGTGACCCCAGGGGCCCAGAACAGGCTCCACATGGCTCTCCAGGCCTACGTGTCCTTATAGAAAGGCGTTTCCTTAGAGATGCCAGAGAGAAGACGCCACCTGTGTCCCCGGGAAGGCCTAATGAGATCTGCAGGGCAAACCAGGACAAAAGGAGGGCGGCCGGATAATATAATTAGAACAACCGTAATAGCTAGCAGTTCTAGAACACTTCCTGTGTGCTGCCAGTCTCCTAAACTAAGTGCTTTGTGTGTGTTTGATCGTGTCAGTCTCACCACAACCCTGTAAGGTAAGTGGTTACATTATGCTGTTTGCTGATGAGGAAACTGAGTCACAAAGAAGTTAAGGTGAGGGAGTGATTTGCCGGAGCTATTATGGATCAGATGGAGGTTGGAATCCAGACCATTTATCCTCTCAATGCCACACCGCACTGGTCAATATGGCACTTACTGCAGCACTGCCCTCCTTGTAGAGGCTGGCTTTTCACATTTCCAGAACGTATATTGAGCGAGAGAGGAAAAAAAAAAAATGTTGTTATGGTCTCTAGAAGCTTCTGGCTCTGGACCTCTTCGTGTCTTAAGTGGATTCAGTCCCAAGTGATGGTGGGACCTAAAGAAGCCGGGATGGAGCCAGCGTGGGTCTAAGGTGAGGCTGAGGCACCGTCCCAGCACTCAGGCCAGAGCCATGAGAGACGGGCTGGGATGAGCATCGGAGCATCAGACGGGAGGCTGCCACTCACCTGCTGGCAACCATGTGCCAAGCATACAGCTAGGAGCTTTATCTGTTTTACAGTCTAATGCAGCCCCCACCCCTGAGTACACTGCATCATTCCCATTGCACGTCTGAGAAAGTTGACGCGCAGACAAGTTAAGTGTAGAGCTTACTGGAGGCCCCCGGGTCTCTCTGACTCCTGAAGCTCAATTTCCTACCCAGAGAATTCGGGTTGTTCTAGTCTGGCTCTGGTACCCCAAGATGCTCTATGGGGCGGCTGGAGCATGTGGTCAAGACTCTTTGGACAGTGGTGGTTAGTGGCCCCCCCATAAGCAGGGGAAGGAAGCAGGACGCAGGGTCTGGAGCAAGCAGGTATAAGAGCCCCTGCTAGGAGTCTCAGGGTTGGGGAGCATCTCATAAGCCCCAAACTTTTCTCAGAGACCAGCCAGCATCTACATTTACACTGCGTTCTTCTAAGCCTAGGGAATCCACTTTTGATTCTGGAACAGGAAGCCTTGCCCAGACTCCCCAGGAATTCTCCCAAATCTATCTCTAGGCATGAGCTCCTTCTGTTTCCTGCAGAGCCATGTGTTTTTGAAATACAAAAGCCAGTAAGAAAATGGATGACAGAAAGGAAAGGAAATAAAAGGTGGGGAACCCTGGCAAATGTTTCAAATATTGTATCATCCCCACAAAATAGATTACCTCCATTGTTAAATGCCACTTCATTAGCATTTAGGGCAAGTGCAAACCTCAAGGTTTTTGTTTTTTTGGATACAGTTCCTCATTTTCCTCTCTTTTAGACTCTAAAGGTTTGTACTAGTTTCCTTTTTGTTATATTTCCTTTCCCCAGAGATCGAAGGAGTCAAAGAGAAACCTAAACCACACAAAGTCTGCTTAGAAGGTGCCCCCATCAGAGGGGCTTAAAATCAGCTTTTTAAGAAAATAAAAATAGAAAAAGCAATACCGGTGGCATAGGCATTTTTGCCACTAAGAATAGCAGCCGACGGCTGGGTGCTCCCTGGGCCCGTCTTCGGAAGTTCATTGTGGTGGGAGCTAGAATCCATTTTCTGTTTCAATTGATGTTAATTTCATCCCAGCATATTTCAGGCCTCTCATCACGAGATGATTCATTGCTGCGTATAAACGAGTACAATCAGCTCAAATATTTGTAGTCTTCATGCAATTGCTGTAAGAAAACAAGGGACTGTGTGACACCCAACAGCCTCCCTGCCTGCCCCCGCCCTGGGCCGGGTGTTGGGTGACAATGACAGGCAGCGGCTGCCTGGGCTTGTCTGTCCTCTTGATTTGCTGACTTAGAACTACTCAAAGCATCCATCCCCCTAGAGACCAGCAGCCTCTGGTGAAGAGATATTTTCGTGAAGGGGATTATGGTCCTGCCAGCCTGGCCAGGAAGGCTCCCAAGGGCAATTCGAGGGAAATCTTGGCAGATCTTATGCTCATACAGCTTTGTAACCTTTGTGTCCAAGAAACTCTCAGGATACATTTTCTTGATGATAATTTCAGCATCCAAGAATCGCAGGGCAGGAGGGAGGCCCACAACCTCTTCCTTGCCATTCCAGTAATTGTACTGGGAGGAAATCAAAAAATAGTTGACAAGACTCATAAAGTGTCACAGGGCAATAGAATCAAGATTAGAATCCAGATCTTCCTGACTCATGGTCCAGAGTACATACAGCTACTGTGTTTCCCCGAAAATAAGACCTAGCCGAACAATCAGCTCTAATGCGTCTTTTGGAGCAAAAATTAATATAAGACCAGGTATTATATTATGTTACATTATATTACATTACATTACATTACACAACACTACATTACATTATATTATATTATATAAGACCCAGTTTTATATTATAGTAAAATAAAACTGGGTCTTAGAGTAATTTTTGTTCCAAAAGATGCATTAGAGCTGATTGTTCAGCTAGGTCTTATTTTCGGGGAAACACGGTATTCCTATTCTATAGGCTTACCTTTTTGAAGAAAATTCCTCTCTGGTTAGTCAAAGTATTCATGTTCATTACAGAGAATTTGCTCAATCTGGACCATTTTCACTCCATAATCTCAGTCCTCAAAACTAATCACCACCGAGACTGGCTGCATGAACATGCAAGCTGTGCGCTCACCAAGGGCTTCACGTTCACAAGGCTCCTGTGCTTGACTTCATGCTCTGCTGTTGCCGTCTTGAATTTCTTAGTAATTTTCAAATAAGGAGCCATGAATTTTGATTTTGCACTGTGCCTCACAAATTATGCAGCTGGGTCTAAGCACCATTAATATTTTATTGCCTTTCTCTCCCATCTAGCATCTTGCTTTATCCCATTCATCTGCTTGGTCATTCAAATGTTTACTGAGCACCTACTACATGCAAATCACAGAATCCTATGAAAATATCATTGAAAGGATGTCTTCCTTGATTGCTTTATTCCACAAATACAAACTAATGGACTGAAGTTGTTGCTCTAGGGAGATTACACTGGCTGTTCATGGGGAAAAGAAAGGCCAACTCTATTGCCATGACCCAAGCACTTCCAGGGAAAAACACAACATTTAGTAACTGCTCTGCTGACCCTGCTCTATCACTAGTTTTCAAACACCATTAAGGCCCGTGTGTGGCAAGGAATATCTTTGCCCTGAAGTCTAGGAAAAGATGTTTTTCAAAGCAATGAAGAGCTATTTCCTCCAAGCAGCAGGTAGAAAATGTAAAAGAAAGAGAAGAATTACCCCAATTACATGACAGACACTGGAAATTCAAAGGATAAAGCTCTGTAGGGTCTAAATGTCATTTCTCCACAAGGAAAAAATAATAATAATGTAACCTTTCTTTCTCTGGACCAAAGGCATCTGATACGGATGCTCTGTATTTACAGCAATATACCCCACAGGATATTTGAAAACTCTGATTCAATCTTTAATTTCTCCCCGACAAGGTGAGTGCCTGAACTGAACCACTGCAATAAAACAGAAGTTTCAACCCTATAGCTAGAAGTTGTTCTAAGTCCATAAATACCTATTTGCATTTTAGAGGTTCTGGAAAAGGGGAATGATCAAAACTTCAATTGCCTCCTTGGAATCTGACCCCACTTAACTTGCTGTTGAACATCTCCAAGAATGAAAGTCTCATGACCCAGTGAGCTGAGAGAAAACACCCTTTAACAGATAACTCTGCCACCTCACCCTCAGCCATCCTCTTGGAGAGAGCTACACCCACTATTTTATTCCATTGTTTTCTATAGAAGCACCACACTTGACACCGAGAAAATACAAATCACATAGCTTTGATTGGACGTGAGATAACGACTGGAGAATTTCCCCCATAAAATGTCTGCCGCTGCCAGTCTTGCCGCTCCAATGCGTACTCCTGACTAAGACCACAGTGATATTCTAAAAAGCAACTCTAACCATGTAGATGTCCCACGTCCCTGAAGCCCACCTGAGTTAAGGGCTGCTCTGATGGAGGACAGTCCCGTGCACAAATCCAACCCATCTCAAGTGCACACTGAGATGTCACTCTGTTTTTCTACCTCTGGGCTTTCAATGAAGTCACAAAAGCCACCTGAATCCATGACTGACTAAAACTCCTTTGACTCTGAAAATGACCACCACAAAAGAGGGAGTCAGGCAGAGGGCAAGAGGTCAGGCCTGGTCCTTTGGCATCTAGGGTCATCTACTCAGCATGTCAACAAGTGTGCAGTGCTCTGATAGAGACAGTGTGGGCAGGGCTGAAAATGCAGGTGTTCTTCTCATGTAAGCAGCCCAGAAGTGCAAGGAATTGTTGCTGCTAGGGCAACCTTTAAATAGTGAAGGAGGGGCGTCAGTAGATAAATGCCCCCAGCTCGCATTCTTCAGTGGGACAACTCTGGGGCATGTTCTGTGCAGTTCATCAAAGGATCCGCAGCAAGATTGAGATCTGCCTCACCTACGGTATAATCATTACCAGCTCAATAACACACACCATTTGTGCTGTTCTTCCTTCTCTGTATCACTTTTCCATACCCCTTTTGTTTCCTGGGATCATTTTCCAAGTAAGCCACATGTATCCAAGTTCTCCTCTTAGGCTCTGCTTTCAGGGGAACCCAAACTAAGACACCATCTCATTCCCCTTTTAAAACCCCTCAAAATCTCTTTGTGTTTAGGAAAAAACTGGAACTTCTTAGCTCAATGTTTGAGGCCTTTAAGAACTTGGCTCTTACCTGTTACTTCTCATTTGAATCCCAAATGCCAACAGCCCCTCCCTACCTGCAATTAAAACTACCACCCAGGTGCCATCTTCACATCTCCTCTCATACAGGGTCCCCACTTCCTTATTTCCTTGCACCCACGTTGTTTCTACTCGTGCCTCAAGACTCTGGCTTAATAACTCCTCAGCTGATAACCCCTCCCCTGCTTCATCCTCTGCACCTGAATGTGGTCCCACGGTGCGTTTTTCATGGCGTCTGTACTTGTGTCCATGCCCAACTCCCCGATAGAATGTGTGTTCCTCAATGGTGGGGCCAGGTCCTGGTTTGACAGTGGAGTCCAGGGTTTCATGCAGAGCTTAGTATACTTTAGGTGCACTCAGACATATTTTAAAGGGCCGTGTGGCTTTTCCTTCTATTCTCAGATTTGGTGTCCTCTTAAGTTTGCTGGACTTCGTTGGTCTTTTACGTGGTCAACCAAAGGACAATATTCTGAAGGAAGTGGCATGAAGCAACTTATCCAAACATCTGATGACTTATCTACCATGAAAAATTCCCTCTTCTTGGGAGAGGGGACTGGATAATGATGCTTTGTAGATATCAACACACAGGCCAAGTCACACAGAGATGCCAAGTGGAAGAATCTGAAGGCCTAGGAATGTTAGAGTTGGGAGAAACTGAGACTTACACATCCCAGCCCAGGGAGGGGATGTGACTTGCTCAAAGGGACTAGAAGCTGAGGCTCCAAATTCCCAGGCAAACATTCCTTTGGTTCACCCACGTCACCTCTCAAATGGTGAGTCGGAACCAGACTGGCTGGGCCTCGGCCTTTTCTAGCAGATCAGGACGCAATATCTTTTGAAGGGTGAGGAAGTAGCAGAGAAGCAGTACTTCAGGGAGAATAATTGTTCTGAACACCCCAATTCAAGCTGAATCTGGCAAATTTCCCCAGAGGAAAAAGGACGCTATTTGTAGCATAAAGCGCAGGGGAAAAAAATAAGCAAGGGTAATTGAGTTGGTGGATCAGGTTTTCTAGTATGTGCTGTGTATTCTAAATATTCTCCCTTGTTTCCTATTGTTATATGTATAGCTCTTTCTGTACCGTGCACTGGGCAAAATATATGATTGTGAACTCGGTGAAGTAGGAAAGATCTTGTCTAATTCATTTCTGTTCCTCCAGCATTGACTAGATAACCCTATCCCCACCTCAGACCAGTAGAAGAACTGAACTAGGTATGCAGCAAGGCAGAGGGACAAGAGGTTGGATGAATGGGTAGCTGACAGATGAAGCGACAGAGGGGTGGGTGGGGGAGTAAAGGGGTCTCTCTTTAGTACTTTCCTTCCTGCCCAGCTCATTCATGACCTCTATCTTAGCACCCCAAACTCATTCTCCTTTGCCTTTTCCCAAGCCTCCTCTAAAGACAGGATCTGACTGTTTTCCCAGCAAGTAGAGTGTCTCCATGACCCAGAGGTTTCCCAGACTCTCCTGGGAAGATTGGGTTCTTTCACTAGGAAAGGTCTTTCTTTAAATCCTTATTGTCCTCAGAAGTCTGTTAAGTATTGAAAGCTATCGCCCAGACATCTTGCCAAAGGACAGACCAGACCTGAGACCCTTCTGAAGGTAGAAGTCCACTCTTGACTGTGCATGAGAACTTCAGGGCTTGTGACCCACGGTCTGATGTCAACCTCCTGAGGCACATGCCCCAGAAGACATGGATTCCTCCCTTCACCGTCTCCTCCCCATTCGTTTTAGCATTTTTGAGTAATGCTCATTTCCCTAGACAGTTTCTATCCTGTTTATTTCAGGAACTCCAGCAGTCGCTATTAGTGTGACCTACATCTTTTTTTGATGTCCTAGGTGTTCTCCAGTTATCATTAACCCAGTATGTTTTAAAACTAGTCTTAGAAATAATTACAGCAGGAAACTAGTTTTGCTTCTTTCCAATCAACAGGAGGAAATAATAAGAGAAAGATTTCAATCATGAGCTGAAAAATGTGCTTTCTAAGCCAAAATCCAGGAGAAAAATTGGCCACTTGGGAAAGAAGGAAGCAAAAAATTATTGATCTGCTATTGTGCACTAGATATTTTCACCTATTACTTGCCACAATCCTCATAACATCTTACAAAGTAAGTATCAAAATTTCTCCTTTTAAAAATGGGGAAAATGAGGCTTAGAGAAATTGGAACTACTCGTGAGGTTAAAAGACTAGGAAATGAGGAAGCAGTGGTTGAGCTATGCAAGCAAGATTGGCAGGTCGACAGGCTGGCCCAGAGGTAGCCTCTGGCTGGGGCTGACCACTGCGTCCCACCACCACCTTAAACCTCACATCATCCTGTGGTTTGCGAGAAGACAGCCATGTTCTTCCTCGCCCTTGTCTTTCCCCATCTCCACTGAACAGTTGACTGGTCCTGGGTTGGACTTTCAACCCATGTCCAACCAATCTGATTGATGCAGAGTTAGATGTGGAACTCAAGCCCAATCAACCTGATTGGTCCAGCGTTGAACATTCAACCCAAGCCCAACCAATTAGACTCCTTCGCTGGGATTTTTCACATTGAAACTGAAAATCAAAGCCAGACCCTCTCTGATATATGGCAATAGAAGAAGAGAGACTGAGACATAAAGGCCAGGAGCAGTGGGCTGTCATTCACAGGGAAAACTGAAGGTGAGAGAAGAACAAAGAGAAACAGCAGAGCCTCTGACGTGAATAGTGCCCAAAGCCCAGCTGCACCTTCGTCCTTTTTGTGGTTTGGTCATTCAGTCTTACCTTGTCCATGAGCCAATAAATATCCCTCTGCCTAAGCTGGCTCTAGTTCTATTTTAGTCTTAAACAACCAAAAAGAGTTCAAACTAACAAAGGTCCCTATGTGCATACTTCCTCGTCCTTTGTTGGAAACTGGGTAAGTAAAGTGGGGATCGGATGGAGCCAAGACTGTCTCTTAATTCTATAACATGAGGGAGAGTCACACGAAAAGCTTTCCATGCCTGAAGGATGATTATTGGTTTCTAAGGAACCTAAGGCTGGTCCCAGCTCGGTACACAGGCAGGAATGCTCAGCAGGGAGTAGAGAGACGTAGCTGTTTCACAGTCGCACCCAGTTCACTCCTCACCCTCAGTCTCCTATTTCTAGAATGAGACAGCTGACAAGAGCAGGGTTTCAGCTACCTACCACCCTCACCGTGGGAACCAGGATTTACACAACGTTTTTTTAAAAATGGGTTCACTGTGTTGTCCTTTATCTGTGAATAATGGATTTGATGTGCCAGCCATATTTTCCTGATACACACTAAAATGCATAACTATGCAAATAGAACACATTTGACTGTGTAGCACTCAAATCCCCTTGGGTTCCACACTCTGGAAAATAACGGAGCCGATGATTTCTAAGACGCCGATGGCTGTGTCATGGAAGGTGGGAATAAAAGGCCAGTCCACTCAGTGCTCCTTCAACAAATGCTTCCAGAGTCCTTGCTCCAGGCCCATCACTCTGACAAACCACAGCAATACGTGTAGCTTTAGGTGACAGTAAGTCAGCATCCGTGATGGGCTAGGTACTGGACTAAGCGCTTTACAGCGTTATCTCATTTTTATCCACTGAGAAATCCCGTGAGGTAGATATAACTAATTTCTGAATCTCAGAAAGGTGAATCATTTATCACCTAATCCTAAAGTTAGTGTATTCATTTTCTATTGATGCTGTAAGGAATTATCACACTTGTAGTGGCACATTTATCATCTTACTATTCTGTAGGTCAGAAGTCCACCATGGGTCTCACCGAGCTAAAATCAAGGTGTCAGCAGGGCTACATGCCTTCCTGGCAGCTCCAAGGGAGATTCTCTTTCCCTGCCTTTTCCAGCTTCCAGAGGCTGCCACATTCCTTGGCTCACAACCACCTTCCTCCACCGTGAAAGCTAGCAACACAGACTGTGCCCTTCTCAGGATGCCAATTCTCTGGTTCCCTGCAGTCAGGAAAACGGTCCTGCTTTGAAGTCAGTAGACAGGCCTCCTGGATAATCCAGGATCATCTCCACCATCATGAGGTCCTTAGCTGTAATTAAACCTGCCAAGTCCCTTTTGCCATTTAAGGTGACATATTCACAGGTCCCAGGGATTAGGAAGGATGTCACTGGGGCCATTATTCTGCCTATCACACATCGTAAGGGGCAGGTTAGATTCTTCCTTTATCCCATGGTCTGAACCTCTCCATTAGAGGCAGCACTCAAGGCACCTATAGTTAGTGGGAGGTAGGTGCAACGGCACAGAAAGCACGCTCACTTGAAATTATAGTCCATGTTTTCTCTTGTTTGCTGTCTCTTTCTCTAACTAGAATGTAAACCCCACAGATGTAGGGATTGTTCTGCCCTGTCCCCTGCTGGGTGTCATCCCCTTGAGGCACACTGCTTAGCACGCTAGTCACAAGCCACATTAAGCATGACGAGCCCTGGGAAGTGAATGGTCCTAAGTGAGACATGCTACACGTGTAACATACACACAGCATTTCAAAGACTTAGTATGAAGAAACGGGAAAATAGCAGATCAATATTTTTATATTGAGTACATGTTGAAATGATAATATTTAAAACACATCAGGGTAAATAAAATATTAAAATTCTATTTCACCTTTTCTTTTTACCTTTGTTAACGTGGCTACCAGAACATTTAAAACTACATATGTGGCCTGCATTGTGCTTTTACTGGAGAGCACTGATGCAGAATGCTTGGCGCTCAGCAAACACCCAATATGTACCCACTGAGTGGCTAGCAGGGTGAAACAGCATGACACGAGTGGGGAACAAAACTGACCTGGGCATTTTCAAATGTGCAGGCTGAGGCAGGAAGTCATGGGCTGCCAGCCTGGAGAAGCAGGCAGTGGACGTGACAAGGGTTTATACAGAGAACAGATGTTTCCGGAATACTCAGCATGGGCTAAGTCCCAATGCGTTCTATTCATCATGGTAGAACCAGGGAAGGACGACTATAAGCGAAGGAGTAATGTGGCTGAATTTCTGTTTGAGAAAGAGGGTTCTTGATCTGAGTTATGACAGGCGGGATCGGGAAGGGGGCTGGGTCCCCAGGCAAAAGTGAAGTTTGGGGAGACGGTGATGCACGCCCCTTTTAGGAGGACGCAGTTAGGAAACGATATGAAGGGGCTTGAAGAAAAAAAGGAGGTCTGTGGCTTTATGTTATCTCAGAACCAAATGGGTGAGGAGCAATTACGTGGAACTGAGCAAAATGGTAAACGGAAAGATCACATCACTGGGAGTGTCTGCTCCGCCCTGGAAGGATGATAAAACAAAGAGGCTCGAGTGCAAAGCCCAGCCAATCCAGAGCAGACAGCAGGAAGGTAAGTTTCATTCTAGAGATCACAAACCCAGAGGCAGCTTCTGCAGAGACAGTGCAGATGCCTGAGAGCAGGGTCAGCGCAGCACCAGCAGTGGGTTCCGGAAAGGTCAGCGTCGATCTGACTGAGAAGAGAGAACACGCCTCACAGGCCACAGCCGGCGCTCCCAGCGCATCTGGGCTCTTTGTTACAGAACCAGGGCCAGCGTCCTTTAGAAGGGAAGCCAATAGGTTCGGAGGCCTTCTCAAGCCCTTTCTGCAACATGCCTTCATTAAATATTTCACGGAGCAGAAAGCCCACTTCAAAAGCGGAAAGCCTCTGTAGCCAGCAATAGACCAGAGTTTCCCTGGTCACAGAGGGAGCGACCCACTGAGCTACAGCTTCCCACTCGTGTTTTATTTCTCCCTCTGGTCTAGTGCCAATTAACTTCAAAACAGAAATATACTTCACAAATGTCCAATCCAGTCAAGTGGGACAAAGGAACCGTGAGCCAGGCTCAGGGAGGACGGAGAGAGGGAAGGAGAATAACAGCAGACAGGGGGCTAAGGGACACCCCAATTTGAGGCAGAGCTAACTCCCACTCTGCATTTGTGGGGGAGCCGTGGAGCCCTGCTCCTGGGACCCAGACTGGCCCTCCCTGAGCCTCCAAACGCCCTGCAAAGGCAGGATTTTCCTGTACAAATGAGGTACAACACGGCCAGGGAGAGAGACATTTTAATTTAAAAAAGGAAGTGATTTCTGGGAAAGAAGGTGAGTTTTGCATCAGATTTACTTTCTCTCCCTCCCAAATTCCGTTGACAGGACAGTGAAAGGATGTTTAAAAGTACCACCCAGCGTGAACCCTGATATAAACTATGGCCTGAGGGTGATGATGGGGCCATGTAGACTCATCAGTTGTGACAAATGGGCCACACCCATGGGGAGTGGCGATTATGAGAGAGGCTGTGCAGGCATCGTGGGACCGGGAATACGGGAAACCTCTGTTCCTTCCTAAGTTTGCTGTTGAACCTAAAACTGCTTTAAAAACCTAAAGATTGTTTTTAAATTATAAAAGCTAATAAACCAACAAACATGAAGAGAAGAAGCGAGGAGACAAGAGCAAGAAAACACTGGAAGTAGGAAAGCAAACAGGTGAGAAATAACCGTCTTGGACGCCATGCAATGGACTCCTAAGCTTGCAGGTCGCTGAGAAGCAAATCCATGTACACAGTGGGGTCCCCAAATGCTCAGCACCAGCAACCTCTGGAGTCCTTCATAAGTCCCCCAGGGCTTGTGAAATAAAGGGAGACAGAGGGGGGAAGGGGCAGGAGAAGCTGCATTCTGAACCCCATCCTACCCACCCCTCAGCTTCACCATCTCAACTCCTAAGACACACCTGCTCTCACCTCCCAGCAACCCAAAAGGCCGTTCCTTACTCCCAACCTCATTTTCCTCAAGTTATTTTTCTTTAAAAATAGTCAATCCTACAGAAAAATGGAGGAAAACTAGAATGAACTCACACATTCCCTTCATTTGATCACTAATTATTAACGTTTTATACATTTTCTCTGTGTGTGTGGTGTGTAAACTACTTGAAAGTATTTCCACCTGCATCTCCTAAGAATAGGGATATTCCCCACGGAGTCATATAAGAAAACTCACAACTTTTTAATTTCATCTAACATATAGCCCACATTCAAATCCCCCAATTGTTCCTTCTGGATGCAAAGTGTCCTTTGTACTTTTGTTAATTTTTGTGTGTCTAAGACCAATGAAGGTCCATGCCTCGCATGGGTGGTCATGCGCTTTAGCCTCTTTTAATCTAGACTTCCGTTACTCAAACGGTGGTCATCAGACCACAGCATCACCTCAGGTACTGTTAGAAATGCAGAGTTTCAGTCCCCCCACCCCAACCTTCTGAATCAGAATCGGCGTTTTAACAAGATCTCCAGGTAGCTTGTGCGCACGTTAGAGTCTGGAAAGCACTGCCCTGAAACCACACACCAGCATATGTACACACATACAGAATAAATACTGTATTATTCTGCTTGATGATCAGAAATTACCCTGTAGGCGGCCATGGAAGCTGGCAGCCATGTCCCTTATTCCTTTCTGCACGTCTAGTAGCTGGTGGCTGTGTGACTTTGGATTAAGTGACTTAGCCTTTCTGTTTCTCAGTTTCCTCATCTGTAAAGCAGATAATATAATAACTGACCCCAATGGGTTGGCATACAATTAACTAAGTGAATGCATGTGAGACACTTGTAGCAGTGCCTGCCACAAGATAAACCCTATGTAGGTGCTTATTATTACTTATTATTACTTTTATCATCTTTATTATTATCACCGCCACCACCATCAAGCCCAGCCTTTGGCATTGAACTAGAGCTCCACAGGCAGGGAGGGAAAGGAGGGGAGAAAGGAAGGAAGGAGGGAGGGAGGAGTAAAACCCTTTAAAAGAAGAGAGGACATGTCAGAGAACCCTGGAACCACCTTCCTTCCCACCCTGCCCTCACTCCCCCACCCATGACCACTTCCTTGCTAACATCCAGACCCCCAAATTGGTGTCGATTCCAGCCCACCCTACAGCTCATGGAGAACTGAACTGACACAAGGCTATCAGATAAACCCGAGTGCTGGCTGAGGAGCTGTGTGCTCTTTCTCATCTGCTGCCTTCCAAACAATGCTGGTCTTATTTTTTCAAATGACACACAGGTCTCTCTGTAAATCTGCTTGTCATGCCAACTCAGCTTTTCTATAAATGTATTTCTCATTTCATTTTTCTTTGTATGCAAGTCATTGATGCAGGGCAGCGAAACCCCGGGTCTGCTGTGCTCCCTGGAGCATGACCTTGGCCTACTACTCAGTTCTTTGACCCCACCAGGCAGGTTGAGCCTCCCTGCAGAGACCATGAAGTCTCTGAAAGTTGAGGGGCAAGGGCATAAAAGAAGAAGCGAGAACAACAGGACGTTGGGGCCTATTGAAGCTGGCAATGACGGTGTGAGGTGGTTATATTGTTCTCTCCGACTGCATGTACTTGCAACTTCCCATAAGAAGGTGAGGGAGAAAGCCTCTGCGTGCAGAGCATCTGTGGCATGGTTTTGGCAGGATGAATAAGAGTTTCTGATTCATAAGGGACAGAGAAACTACCCAGACAGAAAGAGACATCACAGGAGAAGAGCCCAGAGATGGATAGTCTGATGGAGGGTATTCCCTTTCAACGTCAACCGGTGAACTGCAATTTCGTTCTGGACTAACCACCCAGAGTTAATACAGACGCCAGAGAAGGGGTTAATCCTCTTGAAAAGACATGCCCTCACTTCAGACAGCAGTCGTAAGTGGGGTCCCCAGGACACCTGCACTTCTGCTGGTTACAAACTTGGGGGTTCCCATGACCCCCTCAGTTTTGATAACTCACTTAGAATAGCACACAGAACTCAGGGAAGGACTACACTTACACAATTTTATCACAACAGAGACAGATGAGGACCAGCCACATGAAGACAGACACAGGGCAAGTCTGGGATGGGAGGGTCCCAAATGCAGAGCATCCATGTCGTCTCCTGTGGAATCAGAACATGTCACCCTCCAGGCACATTGATGTGTTCACCAGCCAGGAAGCCCCCTGAGCTTCAGTGTCCAGAGATTTTATTGAGGTTTCGTGACATAGGGATGACTGCTAACTCAATCTTCAGCCTTCCTCCCCTCTCCAAAGGTCAGACTAGTTCAAAGCTCCAACCTCTAATCACATAACTGGTCTTTCTGGTGAGCAGCCCCCATCCTGAGTCATCTCGCCTCATTAGCATAAACTTAGGTGCAATCCAAGGGGCTCAGGAATTACAAAGATGCTCCCGTCACTTGGGAAGTTCCAAGAGTTTTAGAAACTCTGTGCCAGCACCCACAACCAGGTCAGATAATTTTATATTTATTACACCACAAGGGTACGAGCAGTGGAGAGCACATGACATGGGCCATGCGTTTCACGCCTGTGCTGCTCTGGGCACTCTGACCTGCGCTCTACATCACTTAGTCCTCAGGGACATCATGAAAGGTGTGCGTGTAGGGGAGGGAGAGATAGGAGGGAGAGAACAAGGAGGAAGACAGAGGGAAGGGAGCGAGCAGGAGGGAGACAGACCGAGGAGGTAGGGAAGGAGAGAGGGGAAAGAAAACGCAGGAAGGGGAGAGAGAGGAAAAGAAAGAGAGAGGGAGAAAGGGAGAGAGGGAGAGAGAGGGGGAGAGAGGGAAGGGGGGGAAAGAGAGAGAGAGGGAGAGAGAGAGAGAGAGAGAGAGAGAGAGAGAGAGAGAGAGATCTTAATTCCATTGTACCAAAGGCTGAATCCCAGACAGGGTCAATGTCGAGGCCCAAACCACATGGCTGATAGAAGGCAGCAACAAGACCCAAACCCAGGCTCATTATACTCCAACCTGTGCTTTTTCTGTCTGGAGCAGAGGGCAGACTTGAGTTTACGAAGGGTCATCTAAAACAAAACAAAGTTGCTGAGACTTCATTCTGTTGAGTAACGAGAATGGGCAGAGGTCTGTACGTAGGGACAGAGTGAGACCTGCGCCTGCAGCTCTGTGGGACACGGCCAGGAGGGAGCCGAAGGAGGTAGGAGGTCAAAGAGCTGAGTCCAGATGGGCAGAGACAAGGACCAAACTAGGGAAGTCATGGAGGGAATGGAGTGGCGAGACAGACCAGAGGCAAGAAGTGTATTGAGCTAACCAATGTCCATTTAGAAGCAGGGGCCCTTTGCCCTGCAATCTAAATGCAGATAGGCCTGTTATGTTATACAATATCCAGCCTGTGCTTTTTATACATGTGGCAGACAATTCTGCTTTTATGCAAATCCATGTATAATCTATCATCACCCTAGATGTCACTGGTGCAGTGAATCCAGCTGGTCCCCCTGTCCCCTTGACAAGATAGTGGGAGTTCCTACCACAAAGAGCCCTACTGCCATCCACCCCCACCCCTGTTGCCATGTGAAATCTATGAAGAACCAAGAAAAGTGACTTGAGGCTTTTGCACAATGACAAGGACAGGATAGGCAGAGCATTTGTGGGCAGCCCAGTTCATCTCTTTGGAGAGCCACACACCCTCCCTTGCTCTGGGGGTCTGGAAGAAATGTTGGGGACATTACACCTCACACACACTTGCTGCAGTGATAGGCTTACAGCCAGGCTCACCCAAACTTGGTTCTTCATCCCCTGGAAAAAGTGATTGGTCTAAGGGCGGCCAATCAGAATCCTTCTTTGGAAGTAAAGGGCTGTCCTGTTTTAGTTGGGTTACTGCCAAACATATTCTCTAAAGGCCTGGTGAGCATCCTTCAGACAGCACCAAAAGGGATGGGGATGGAAGGGCAGGGAGAGAGAGAGATGACAATGTCCCTTGACCTTCCAAGTTACGTGAGTGAGTTATTCCCTTTTCTTTTGTCACCTGATTCCAGAGATGGTCTGCTAACTCATGAGATTGCCTTGAAATCAAATGTTGCACTACCCTCATCGTGTTCTCTAGGCTCTCTGATGGCCGGGGCAGTGTTCAGGCCCTTTTCTTACCAGGTTGTTGACTTGGTCCTGGCCTGGGAATGAGACCCACATGCTACAGTATTAAGAAACTCACATGAGCCCCAGCTGGCATCTGGAGGGGTCTCTGCTCCATTTCAGCAGGAAACCCCTTACAGAGTATCTCTCAGGTAGGAGATTAAAGCGAGCCTTCGGCCATCAGCCAATCTGTGAAAGGTGCGTGCTCAGGGCTGAGTATGCGAGGCAGGCATGCAAACTGTGAGCAAAGAAACAGAGTAAATGTCTAATAGGGGGCATCACAGGCTTGGGCAGGGAATGAAGGGATGGAGCAGGACATCAGGTACAAGACAGAAAGGAAATCAGAACACAGTGCATTTCTGCTACAAGTACCGTGTTTCCCCAAAAACAAGACCTAGCTGGACAATCAGCTCTAATGCAGCTTTTGTAGCAAAAGTTAATATAAGACCGGTCTTATTTTACTATAATATAAGACCAGGTCTTTAGAATATAATATACTATAATATAATATAATATAATATAAGGTCTTACACTTATATTAATTTTTGCTCCAAAAGACACATTAGAGCTGATTGTCCAGCTAGGTCTTATTTTCAGGGAAACACGGTAGGATAGCAGCCCCAGAATTCCGAGCACCAGCTTTTGTCCCCAGCTGCTTCTAGAGAATCTAGGCCATGTTTCTCATTTATTATTGTTGTTAATAATCAGAGGCAGCAGCAGGAGGCGCCACAAGGGACATCCATTGGACCCTGGATGCCAGGCAGTGTGCTCGGGCTTCAGTTATTGTCTCATTTAACACGGTCAGGTGAGCAGTGGTGTCCCATTTTATAGATTCACAGACTGAGGACGTTAACGCTTGGAGAAGTTAAGTCATCCATTCCCAGTGTCTCAGCTTGTAAGTCATAAAGTCATTATGCTGATGGGAAAACTAAGGACCAGAGAGAGAAAATGACTCACTCAGTGTCCCCCAGTGAGTCAAGCAGGAGTCAAACCCAAACTCAACACTCCAGGTTCTCAGGCTACTGTTCTTTCTTGGTCAAACTGGAACTATTTCATCATCAGCAAAATAACACTGTCAGGGAAGCAGGATCTGATTTTAGGCTGACTGGCTGCTGGTCTGCACTATTGGATCCTTCCATGAGAATTCTAGCCAACGCCAAGGGTTCAGAGAAAAGGCACATTCAGGGTAGACGGACCATGGGCTGGTCAGAAGCGGTTTTGTTTTGCCTGCAGAGTGGTATAAAAATTTGATTCAATGCTTTAAAACTGAGATTCCACAGACAAACCTGGGCTATAACTTGGCAACAGATTCCACTGGACTTGGTGATAGATTGAATGTGAGAGTCTGGACCCAGACGGAGAGCAGAGTGTCAACCAAGCCCAGGGCTCCTCCAGAGTCTGTCCTCCCCAGCTCCATCGCCATTCAGCAAACTATGTTTGCCATTCCTACTATGTGTCTACCTAGGATCTGATGACACTAGAGAAGGAAATGACACAGCCCCAGCGCCAAGGTGACCTCTATGATAAGCATGTATTTTTCTGCCATACTGCTGCGTAACAAACAACTCCAGGAGCTCAGTGGTACAACATTTATTGCTCTTAGGTCTGTAGCTTTGCTGGGGAAACTCTATTTCTGACTTTGGGGATAGAAGGGCAAGTTTGGGTCTGTTCTACGTCTTTCTCCAAGATTATCAAGCAACTAATCTGAGCATTCTCTTCTCACAGCAAATGGCAAAAGTGCAAGAGTCTGAGCGAAACCACACAAGTACAAGGAAAGCCTCTGCTTTTGCTGCAACTACCAGCATTTTATTGGCTAAAGTAAGTCCCATGGCCATACCCAAAGTCATGGGGCAGAGATGAACATCCTACCCTTCCTAGAGAAAGACACAGCAAAGTCAAATGACAAAGGGTGTGGATGTATAATCCTATTACGAGGAGGGAGTGAAGACTTGGGAATAATCAATCTACTATACTCATAATGGATCACTTTTAAGTCACTGATTTGCCACTCTGCTGGGCCCTGTGGGAAAGGAAGACAGAGAAGCAATGGGGTAGATTAGAGTCTGTCTCATACTAGGCCAAAACACTCATGCTCAGAGCTGTATCGAGACTATGAGGCCACAGGAAAAAGCACTGCAGACAGTGGAGCAGATTGCAAGTCTTGGCCTTTGGAAAAGGTGAAGAATAGCCAGTCTCAGTGGTCCTGGGACCTGTGGCCAGAGGCAAGTGTCAGAGCATCAAAGCACAGCTCCTCTCACTACCCAAGAACAAGTCAAAGCTAATGAGGAAGAAGTCTGAGAAATGGGCCCCGAGGGGCAGACACAGCCACTCCACCAGAGGCAGTTCTCACTAATTGGTCTGCTTTGGCCGGGGACTCGCCAAACACAGGACGGGAGCCCAAGCCCAGTGAGGCTCCCTAGCCTTCAGGTCAGGGCTCAGAGGTGAGCCGAGCACCAGGCAGCCAGCCAGAACGGATTCGGCCTGGATGTATCTGCAAACCTCCTCCAGCCTGAGTCACTGAGGCTCTGACAATTGTGCTTTAACTCAGTTCAAACCTCAGTCTTTATTTGAGAAAAGTGCAGTGAGAGGAAGAAAGGAAAGATGGTGATTGGAAATTCACAGACTGGGTCTTTTTAAGGAAGTAGAATCCTGTGGGCATGGTTCTCCTGGGCGAGACAGAGAGACCACCCTCCTCTCTGTTCACCCCCTGACCCTATCTGTTTAGAGCAGCCTGGCAGAGGTTTTCATAGCAGGATCCTGGCTTCCTTTGCGACATTAACCAACAAGAAGTGAACTATATCTCCATCAGCTGCCAAGACACATCCAGATGCCTCAGCTGGGGCTGAGACGCCTCGCCTGCGGTGAAAAAGGGTACTTCTCTCCATTAGATTGGCTTATGCAGCCAGGAAGTCCCACCAACCCCAAGCTTCGGGAGCCAAATCACTTTGAGCCCATGCTCAGGGAGAAAACACATAATAGATTTTAAAGCTGAGCTCAGGTCGCCTGCCCTGGAATTCAAAATCATATAGATGGCCCAATCTCATGAGAATAACAGAAACAAACAAGGTCACTTCCATAACTTCACAGATGGGGAAACTGAGGCTTTGCATTCAACTAGGTCCTCAAACATTAGTTTTCCTCCCGATACGAGGAGTAAAGAAAATGAGGACTTAACATATGGGCCAGACACGATGCTAAGGACCAGGGCAGCTGACAGCTCCCACTGTACCTGTGTAAGGGTGAGCAACAGGGACCAGGCGTAGGTACCTGGGGCAGGGATACGGGCTGCTGAGCGGAGCCTGGGCTGGATTTCAGCCCCCACTCGCTCTCCAGCTAGGTGTTCTTGGTCGATGCACATAAGCACAACTACACGTGACAGTCCTGCCCAGCACTGTCCTTATGAGGCAGACACTATTTGTAGCATCAATTAACAGATGGGAAAATGAGGATTAGAGAAAATAACTTGTGGAATTATACAGAATTACTATGTTTCCCCGAAAATAAGACCTAACTGGAAAATAAGCCCTAGCATGATTTTTCAGGATGACATCCCCTGAACATACGCCCTAAGGTGTCTTTTGGAGCAAAACTTAATATAAGACCCAGTCTTATTTTCGGGGAAGCACGGTTGTAACATGCAAGTGTCTAGAGTTTGTGGTCTTAGAAAACAGGATAACAGTGGTGATCTCCCTCGCCCATGTGTTTGTTTTTGAAGTTGTCAAATATTTTATTGGTTGATGCTCTATTACTCGGCAAAAATTTCTGGGTTTCTGGGAAGAGTTAACGACATACTACACTAGCTCCGTGGTGGAGATCTAGTCATCTGTTTAGAAGCAAAACACCCTGGGTAAGCAGACCTGGGGAAGCAGTCCATCTACTTTCACCTTCACCCTGAGAAGCAGAAACATGATTTGCCCCCAGTTGCACCAGGAATCAGAAGCTGAGCCGACGCTGGAACCCAGGCCCTGATGCTCAGGCCAGTGGTCCCCACCTCGGCAGGCCAAGTGCAAGTGCGGATGGCCTCCCAGCCTGGTGCTCCATCAGGCGACAGGGCAGAAAGGAAAGGGAGGGGCAACAGCTCCCTCAGAGTCCAAGCCCTTGACCAGAAGCTCAGGACCAGGGCTGGGAAGGAGAAGGGGCTGGAACAAGCACCACTTATTGGCATTGCCGAGTGACTGTCCTGCTCAGTCCTCTGCATGAAAAGGCCACCCCAGCCCACAGACAAGCTCTAGGTTTCACAGCCAAGAACTCACCCATGGCTCTGTGCGAAGCTATGCATTTTATAGTCAGAATAAGGAAGCAGCTCCCTGCCAGGGGAAGCCAGCATACTGTCTCCTCCTGACACCCCCTGAACAGACCTGTTACTCAGACACACCACACTGCCTGCAATGCCCTACCACCTGACTGTCATCGCTTTATGCCGTCTCCCAGGCTGTCACCTCTGCCTGCTCACCCTTCCTCTTTATGCCAGGCTTTACCTAGGTCCTATGGCTCCTTCAGGTCTCAGCCTAGGAAGGATGTCCTCCGGGAAGCCTTCCTAATATCCACCTAACGCTTCACTGTTGGACCTACAGTTTCTCTTGTGGGCCCCCAAAATGCCTTCCTTTCTCATCCACTGAGACAATGCATCTGTTTTATTCTTTTTTTTTTTTTTTTCTTTTTTTGTAACCCCATAAGCCTATAGACACAGGGACTATTGACTCTAGGAAGCACACAGCCCTTGTGCATGCCACATGGGGCTCAGTAAATGCGCTGAGTGACTGAATGGTGACTTCTCATTATGCGCATGATGAACAGTAGAGTTGGTAAGTTGTAATGTGCAGACACACTGCGGAGAATACAGAGCTTCAGCCACGAGTGGGTGTTCACTGAAACTTAGTCTGAACATGACTAAAAAGCCAGCTGGGCCCCCCAGATGGCTGAGGGCATCCTGATGGCACCCCCCGGCATCTGGACTCTAAACGCCAGTTAAGCACGTCCATTAATCCATTAATTCCGCTGTCTCTGGGCCTACGCCCAGAGGGGTTCACGCACCCATGGCCCATGGTCCTGCAAGAATAATTACAGAGGAGCAGAGGAAGAACAAACAAGAGAGGATGATGGAATAACTGAGCAGCTGTCAGGCCCTTCCCAGGGCCACAGGGAGCCCCTGGTACCTCAGGCAGTGCCTGGAGGAAAGCACCTGCGGACATCAGGAGGGCTTGTCAGAAACCAGTGGCACAGACAGAGAAGACCAAGGTTGGAAGAAGAAGCTGTTTTACTCAGGATGGCTTCTGAGAGGAGCCATTACAATGATACATAGCTGGAGGGTCCCTCAGGAAGACTGCCTCCTCTTGAGGACAAAATATTAAGCCATCAGTCAAATTTAAACACCCTCCCATCAGGAGTCCGGTTGAGGATAAAGGACAGTGATTCTACATTATCCACAGCTTAAGAACCAGCCCCAGAGGGAATGCCCAGAGGAAGGTCATTCATGGAGGTGCTCAGGTGAGATGTGTGATTTAGGGAGGGACCCTGAGAGGACAGCTACTGTCTCATCATAAGGGGGGCCCCTGGGTTACAGCCCCACCTCAGAGAAAGGCAGTGAAAGGGGTAAGAGTTATTAATTTTCTAATGCTCTAAATGCCCACTGGCCCCGGGGGCTGATCAATATCTCAATAGCACGAGCTATACTATGTATTGAGTCCCTTCCCACATTAAACATGTTAGACCCTGGTCCTCATCTTCACACAAAGAAGAGGCTGGTACTCCCACTTTATAAAGACCTGGACAGGGGAGCACAGTTTGGCTAAGAACTTGCCATACGTCGCACATCTGGGAAACGCTGAGGGTCAGGACTTGAATGCATGCTAGTGTCCCCAGAGCTCACTGTCCTTCCCCACACTGCTGTTTGCTCCAATCACGCTTCTCCCCAAGGTAGAAGCCAAGCTCCAGCTCAGGACGGGTGGAGGACTTCCAGTTCACAAAGCACATTTTTCATTCCCTGTTGTTATTTCATTGCCCCGTCATTCATTCGACACACACTTACTGCTCTATTATGTCCCAACCTCTATGCGGGGCAAGACAGAGGGGAGAGTGGGGGTGGCAATCCTGAGGCAGCGCCAGCTCTTCAAAATGTTCCTGAACCCTCACTCCTCTGATTGTCAGAGCAATTCTGTGAGGCAAGATTGGCCAACTGAGAAACAGAGGCTCAGAGAGGGAAGGAACAGCCGTGTGCTTTCCACATGCCTGCCCCTGTGCAAGGAACTCGGCACTCATTTATTATGTGGCCTGAGCAACGGAGCCCTCAAGGGGACGTGCATGACAGAGATAATTACTCCTGGAACTGAGGCCTCAAACCCACTTTTCCTGACTCCTCCACCATCACTCAAATGTGAAAATTTTTATTTGCTACAGTTATAGACTGAATTGTGTCCCCCCTTCCCAAAATTTATAAACCAAAGCCCTAACCCCCAATGTGACTGTATTTCAGGTTAAATGAGATCACAAGGTCAAAGCCTTAATCCCATAAGACTGGTGTCCTTATAAGAGGAGGAAGAGACACCGGGGCTCGCTCTCCCCATACGTGAACTCAGAGAGAGAGAATACAGAGAGAGAGGATGTGGCCAGCTGCAAGCCAGGAAGAGAGGCCTAACCAGACATCAATCCTGCTGGCACCTTGATGTTGACCATCCAACCTCCAGAACTGTAAGAACATAAACTTGTGTTGTTTAAGTGACCCATTCTGTGCATCCTATTATGGCAGCCGGAGCTGACTAACACAGCTACTTTCAAGGACGATCTTTCTTTGGCCTGTTGGGTTCTTTCACACCCCTCACGTCCTCTTGTTTCCCTCAGATCACCATCTTATTGACACTGCTCTTACTAACATCTGGTCTTCGTGTGCCACAAGGGCCTTTTCCTACACCTGGAGCCAAAGGAAGGAGAACACGTGAAGCCTTTGGCACTTATGGCAGCCGTGGGCAAACCCCACGTGAAGAATGTGGACATTAAGTGGGATCAAGGGCACTTGCGGCTAGAGTGGTTGAAAGAAGCGTGGTCACAGAGTGTGAAGTCACTGTCACCAAGGTAATATTTTTCACTACAGAAGTACAAGAGTTGCCAGACCCTAGAACACTGGGCCTCCTGCCACCTCGCAGGTGACATGATAAAGTAGAAAGAGTGGACTTGAGAGCCTGGCCTGGATTTGAATTCTGGCTCTGCCACTTGCTGAGAGACTGGTAGTCAGTGGGGCTATTCACCAGCATCCTGGCACTCGCCTTTCAGGCAGCGGGTAGGATTGATCTTCTCGCCTCCTGGAATTCGGTTGTGGCCATGTGACTTGCTTTGAAAAATGAATGAAAACTCTAAGGGCCAACACTTGCTTCACCACATTTTCTTTACCCTCTGGCATGGCAAAGATCAGGGTTCCTAAATGAGGAAAACAACAAGTAATAGAACCACAATGGACATAGTGTGAGCAAAAAATAAATCTTTGTTTTCAGCCATGAAGATTCTGGGGCTGTTTGTTGCTACCACATAGCCTAACTCACCCTGACCAATGGAGACATTGATTAAATCACAGCCTCCTCCAGATTTTATTTCTGCAGGTATAAAACAGGAATAATAGTCTCATTCACCAAGTTTTTTTGGGGGAAAATATATACCATGCTTGGTACATAGCAGTTCTTTGACAAATATTAATTCTCTCTTTTCTCTGTACTGTTTTCTCCCAAATCCTTCATGATGGGATTAGACATTTGGAGACATAGTTCCTCTAGGACAGATATTCAGGCACATCCAACTAGTGCGTCCCTAGTACCTTGTACTGTGTTGGCATCCCAACAAGTACTCAGTAAATATATATTACTGAGCAGTTATTGAGCAGATCAGGCACTGATCCCATTGGTGACTCTGTGTTAGGTACCAGGGACCAAGGTCTCTGATAATCCCTCCCACCTTCCACCTGCCAGGATATACATTTTCTTACTTTCTTCCCAGATCAAGATAACACATAATCCTGAACTCTCAAGCTAGATGGGCAAATCCCCTTCCCTCTCTCCCAGTAGTGGAATCCCCTCAGCAAATTTGCAGATCAATCTCTCACTCTATGCCAAGACACTTTCAGCAATACAGAACTCACTTCCTACAAAATGCTCTTCTATATTTGAAATTATAAGGAGATGGGTTTGGCTCTAGGCCAAGTCAATGAGTCCTTCTAGAAACTCTACTAAACTTGCACCAATATTACCACTCTATCCCGCAGACAGGAAACTAGGGTTCAAAGTGATGAAGCAATTTTCCCAAGTTCACACAACCAGTGAGTCGTGACTGTATTTTTCAAGGCACACAGGTAGCGCACAATTGATAAATATTAATGGTTGACTGACAGCTCTATTCCTGGGAGGGGCATTCCTAGTGACTCCACATCTCCATGCAAACCACATCCCAGAATTTCCAGCATTGCTTTTGGGAAGCTTAACAATGCAGACAGCCCTCAGCTCTGTTAAGACATAAATCTCAATAAATGATTTCCAATAACACAGTTCTTGCCAGGAAAGGAAACATTTACACCATTGCCTGTGCATAATATAGGTTAATCTTTCAGGATGCATTAAATGTGTAAATGTTTAGAGTGAGGCAAAGTTCTGGTTGTGAGCCAGGTCACTCTGCCGAAAAGAGGAGCTGCTGAAGGGAAGAGGGTATTTTTAGACTTGGACCCAACTTGACATTACCCGTAAGTACTTTGTGTTAGTGGGCACAGTACACAATCCTGCTACTGATTTGCCAGGCAGGAAATAGCATGTTGGTTTCAAACAGATGCCCCCGAACCTTAATGGAAGCTGATGACTTCAAGATGGGCTGGCTGCGTTGTGGCTTCTTCTGAGACCGTCAACATTAGGATGGGACTGGGAGCGTGACAAAGCACCAAATCTGCCAAAGATGTGCTGAAGTAACCAAAGAGTGGAGATGGGTCCAATTAAACACGTGCTGGAATCAAAGGCACACACAGGAAGCAGGGATATTTAAGTGGCCTTTGGAGGAAGCAGAGGATGAAGGCAAGTGGAGGAAAGAGATGAGAATGCTGGTATTTTAACTAAATATGAGACTGAACCATATGAAACAGCTGATATTTGAGGGTTGTTGACCAAATATATGGTACTTTCATATGGGTGAATCAAATAATAAGAGATGTATTAATATTTATTAATGTAATATCATAACCACACATCCACTACCCCGTCAGGGTAGAGCAGCAGCAGTCACATAACGGTCTAAATGCAAGACCATGGTTCATAATACAGACACACGCCACGTAAACTGTGGAGTTTACGCACTGAAGTAAAAAGACCTAAGTATTTCTGTCGAGGTGGGAAGAAAAAAAAAAATCACACAAAAATGATAGAAGGTATGGTATGGTCTGAATGTTTATGCCCCCAAAACTCACGCTGAGTTTTCATGCTGAAATCCTAATCCTCGATGATGGTATTAAGAGGTGGGGCCTTCAGAGGGAGGCTTAGGTGGTGAGGGTAACACCCTCATGAATGGGGTGAGCGCCCTCATAAGAAAGGCTCCTGAGAGATCCCTAGCTCCTTTCACCATCTGAGAACACAGAAAGAAGTTGCTGGCTATGGACTAGAAAGAGGGTCCTCACCAGAATGGGACCATGTTGGTACCTTGATCTTGGGCTTTCCAGCCTCCAGAACTGTGAGCAATAAATGTCTGTTGTTTATAAGCCACCCAGGCAATGACATTGTGTTATGCACCCTGAGCAGACCAAGGCAGGAGAGGAGTGCCCTCAGGGGGACAGACCACTTAAAATTCCAGCCAAGCTGACTGGGCCGAGCAGTTTCTATCCCCATCGCCCTGGCACATGAGCAATGCAGCAGAGAGCAGAGCCCACTTCTGCAGCCACACTGTTGGAGTGCAAGCCTCATGGTGTTCCTTTCAAGCTGGGGTGGCCTGAATGGTGGCCCTCCAAGAGATACATCCATGCCTTAACTCCCAGAACCAGTAAGTATTACCTTATAGGGTGGAAGAGTGAACATTATACCTTATATGGCAAAAGTTGGATTCATTTAAGGCTCTTGAGAGAAGGGGTTTACCCTGGATTATCCAGAAGGGCCCTAAATTCAATGTCAAGTGTCCTCATAGGAGACAGACGCAGAGAGAGAAGGCACCATGCATGAAGAGGAGGAGGCAATGTGACCACAGAGACAGAGACTGGAGTGATGTGGCCACAAGCCAAAGAGTGCTAGAGCCAGCAGGAGCTTGAGGAGGCAAGAAACAGGTTCTCCCTCAGACTTCTGGCCTCCAGAACTTGGAGACAATAACTCCCTGTGGTTTTAAACCACCAAGTTTGAGGGCATTTGTCACAGCAGCCCCAGGAAACTAATATAGGAGCCCTCTGCCTCATCTCTCTTGTCTGCAAAATGGAATAAAACTAACCTCCTGAGAGGAGGCACATGAAGGGTTTAGCATGATACCTGGCATACACTAGGTACTCAGTCAACGTAAGATGCAATAGGCAAACCACAGCATGGACTGAAAATTGCATCGGACCCAAAACAATGCAGATAATTGCCTGCCATGCATGTATTAGGTGCTTAAAAGATGTGAAACCTCCAAATATGAGAAGTAAGGTGTCCTTGGGGCAGGCCTGAATCGCTTGCCTCAGCCAGTCTCAAATAACAAACAACTCAGAGCTAAGAGTCCTTCTTAGATAACTCTCAAACCACCACCAGCAAAAACTGCTTTGGTATACACACACACACACACACACACACACACACACACACACACATATATACACTTTTCCAGGATATTTTCATAGATATACATATATACAGAATTGCATATTGGACACAATTTAAGTAATTGGGAATCTGGCATTTTGAGCTTGTTCAACCATTGGAAAAAGTATCTTTCAAAAAGATACTTAAAAAAAAATAAGACGCAAGGGAAGAAAATGGTTATTAAAAATGCTTAAGAGCCTTCCTGAACTTCAAATGGGCTCTTCACAACAATAATACTGATGATTTAAGGGAAAAATGAATCAAGACTCTATTGATTAAATGTTCCTTAAATTATGTGTGGGATTTAAAATGTGTGGCAGTATATGCAAAGCACGTTGGAGGTAAAACGTTTGAAAAATCACCCAAGACATTGAAAGAGCTGGGAATGTAGCTGTAGCTCAGCCCCAGAAGTCAGCAGCCTGGGAGAGAAGAAGAATAGTCAACCCAGACCCTCCAGACCATCTGAGACCCAGGGCAGTAATGCCAGTCCCAGAGCCCTGACAGCAAGCGGTGATGTCTGCTTCGCACTAACAAGGCCCTGAGCTCCCTAACCCCGCAGTGGTCTGGGCTCTGCCCAATACCTCAACATACCGTTCATTCCACAAACCTTTACTGAGCACCTACTAGGTGCCAAGGCCCATGCTCAGAGCCAGAGGACACATTAGCACATAGACTAATGCAGCCATTACAATTCAGGGGGTTGAGAACCACAACATGAAAGATATGGGGTGGGGGGTTGTGAATATCCCTGGGACAGCAGCTGCCCTTTCCAGGGATGCGGGGGGCGGGGGTTTCCTGAAGGAAGGACGTCTAAGAGGAAAGCTGAGGGGTGAGCCAGCTTGGCCAGATGCAGAGAGAATGTAGGGGAAGAGAGAAATTCAGAAAGGAGGTGGGGGTAGCACATGCCAGGTGCCAGAAGCACAGGAGGGTTAAGAACGAAAGCAAGCGCCACCAGGCCCGCTTCTGGGCCCTCCACCTGGGCCACCGACTCAGCCTTCTCTTGGTGGCAGCTGGACTCCACTTCCCACGGGCTCCTGGCTCTGCTCACCCAGTGTCTTCAGAGTCTCCTGAATTCTTCAGAAGAGACTCCTTCCCACAGAATCCCACTGGCCCAGCCCAGGCCTCAGTCAGGGAGGACGGCCAGGCAGCGTACAGGGAGGACCCGAAGACGTGATGTTCTGGGTCCACGTGGAAACCTCGCAGCATGAAGGACAAGTCCTGTCCCCAGCGACCTGGCCCTTGCCATGTGACTGACTGCCTCCCGCTCCCAGCATACCTTTCTCCTTACTTAGCAGCAAGCCAAGTGCCAGGCTCTGCCCATCCTCCCTCCCTCCCCTGTCCTGTCCCAGGAATCCACACTAAGCTGGAATCCCTCCTCTGTCTCTCTAGCCCGCCCCATAGAGACCTGAGAGAAATGACAGGCTGAGCACAAAACCTCCTCCAGGAACAGCGGAAGGAAAAGCAAAGCCTGAGGACCAGGTCCCTCCACCATCAGTCCTCACTGTGGACGGGGACCACCCCACTCGCTGTCCCCGGAAGCAGTACCTGGAGGCCCAGGAACGTCCCGGTGCAAAGGCAGTGGCAGCTGCTCTCCCCTTCAGGGGCCATGTTCTCCACGCATTACCCGAATCCCAATTTACCCCTTTCTGCTCTGAGCTGCTCAAGAAAAGGTTGCCGTCCTCTTCTGCACGACCGTTCTGCCAAATGGGGCCCAGTGCCTGGCACAAGATGATGCTTCATAAATGTAGTGAAGGAATACATACAGACATCCTGATTGCAGGCACGGGCCCTTCACTGTTTCCTACACGCTCACCTTGACCAGTGACACAGAAAGGGCAAGGCGATGAGTCTCATCAGAGACTCACTCATCCAAAGCAGATTTGCCCAAAGTCACACAGTTCAGAGAAGCAAGGTCAGGGCAAGAACTCCCTCAGGACCCACACACCCCACCCTCCCCAGCCCACCTGACCTCACTGTTCCCGTCGCACTATTGGCTCTCTAGATACAATCAATCTTTGCCTGTACCCATCGGAGCACCCAACAGGGCACATAATGAGGGAAAGAGGAACAAAAAGAGAAGGGAAAGAAGAAAAAGTAACCCGTAATCCCAAGCCTTTAAGAAGCTGGATACCAGCCCTCAAGAATTGCGTATTTGATTTTAAGATATTATTTCCCCCTTTCCTCCTTCCACAAAGTGGTACATGGCCCATTTATATATTTAATTAGAATGGATTAAAATTAATAACATCTTGAGTGGTTCCTGACCCTTTTTGAGATAATTGGAGACACCCTGGGGTGATGAAAAACCAGGAGGAAGAATTGCTGATCCAACCAACAGAGGCTGAACTTTTTCATGTGTCCGTAATCAGCACATCTCCTAATCACCCTCTACATATATATATATATATATATATATATATATATATATATATATATATATATATATATTAGTTTTTTTGTTTTTTTTGTTTTTTTTAAGTAAATCCACGTACCCTTATGATTGGAGTCACGGAGTCACGTCCTGTCCCTTGGGCAGCAGGGCTGAAGGAATGCCCTTGGCAGGTGGACCAGCTGAAATCTGTCCTGTCTGCAGTGGATAACTGATACACAGCTCTCATAGATATTTTAACTGTTTCTTTTAAAGATTTTTATTACATTATTTTTCTCCATGGGTACAAATATATAAAACATTTCTGAGCACCTACTGTGTGTCAAGGGATGTGCTAAGTACACTCACATCCATTAACTTGTCCGTTCTTCACAACAACCCCATCGGAGCAGGGAGGGTGCAGAAGCCATGTGATTCTCTCCCGCTTGACAGTTGAGAGAACCGAGGTGAAAGATGGCACAGGAGCCAGATTCTGGATTGAAACCCAGCCCCGGGGGGTCAGTTACCCCCCAGGACAGCGTGATATCATGCATGTTAATGCCACCCTTTGATCAACCTCATGTTCTCACTAACGTGCCCAGCTCAGCCTCTGCTCTCAGCACAGCAACCTGTAGGCATGGACATGGGCGTGGCAGGGCCTCCTTCACTGTCTCAACACCTCCCTCCTTCTCAAACCTAAGGACCCAAGGGTGTAAACTGCGATGAGTGGGCAAGAGCTGAAGAATAAGCCACGACCATCCCTAATGGACAGGGGGAAGTCAGAGAGAGGTGAGCCAAGTCCACAGGACGCTGCCTCCAGGGCTCTGACTGCACACGAAGGTCTGCTGCAGGGGGAGAACCCAGGACATCACCAGGCAGCACTGGATTCAAATCCTGCTCTGCTCTGTACTGTGTAGGACCGATATGTGACCTCAGATAGGCCACCTAAGCACACCACATGTCAGCTTCTGCATCTGTGAAATGAGCAGGTTAACACCTGTCCATTGGAACCCTGATGATAATTATAACTTAGATAATAAATCCAACATTGGGTGAGCGCCTAACATGAGAGTCACCACTTTGCAGATGCAGAAACAGGTTTAGTGTCACACGGTCACACAGAGACACCTGTCTGTTTCCATGACACTTCCTGGCTTCTCATAGTGCAGAAACACCAGGTTTCCAGGCCCACAGTGAGGACAATGAGCTTCAAATAGTAACTGAGAAAGGAAAACATTTGTTTATCTTCTCTGGAGTCACCCCGAACTCCAGAGGCCAGTGACATCCCCTCCCCTGGCATATCCCACATCTGTGTGGGCAAATGTCCCATCACACCCAAGCATCCCTCTCCTCACTGCTGTCCCCTGAATGACAGGTGGAAGCATTCCTGCTTCCACAGTGAGGACTGTGCATGTGAACAGGACAGCATTTCTGGGTCAAATTAGGTCAAGCCAGATCAGAGGTGCTGGAGCTGCTACGGCACTAGGTAATCAAATCCTCTCTGCTTCCACCCGGAGCCATTTAATTTGGGGGAGGCAAGATTTAGCTGACTTGAAAGACGGGGAAGCAAGCTTGCAGAAAGAGACTGATCTCAGCAAAACACAAATTCATACTCACTTAGTGCCTTAACACTTTGGAATCAATTAAAATGAGATAGAAAACAAGCACAGAGAAATAGGGGGTGGCGGCAGGCCCAACTGGAGAAAAGGAGGTAGGGGAGGAGGGAGGGGGGAGGGAGCGAAGGAAGGAGGGGAGAGGGAGGCTTACTGGGGAGTAGAGCAGGACTCCAGTCCAGGAGACCCACTCAGGCAGGAGGGGAATTCTGGGCTCTGAGATGTTTCCTCTTCCAGACCCTGGGGGACTGGTAGGCAGTGGACCCAGGACATGGCTCAGGGGCTCTCAAAACTCAGTGTGAGAATCAGCTTTGGGGGAATGGAGGTAGGGAGCTACACGTGTGGCGTTCCGGAGCCGTTTCTTGCGGTTCTGGTCCCTTAGGACCCTGGAGGAGCTGGCAATAAGCCTGTTTAAGCCCCGTCTCCAGTGCAGGTAGGTGGTCAGGGACCACAGTTCGAGAAGCAAGGACGAAACCAGAGATTGGTGTGCCTCTCCTTCTGCCTCTAACCACCATGTCCTGCTCATCCCTGGGCCTGCTGCAGGAAGCCTGGAGACAGAGGGCGAAACGGATCTTTGTTCCAGCCCCTCTGGAGAAGACAAGGCCTTCTGGAGACATATTTAGGAGAGGGAGTCACAGAACTTGGAAGGTGGCGGTGGTAGGTGATAGAGAGAAAAGGGTCGTCTCCAAAAGCCCTCAGGGTCCAGGCTTGGATAGCACACAAGCACTGGACAGGGCTCAAAACAGGGATGGGCCGCTCTGAAAGACAATTGGGCAGTTTTTTACAAAACCAAACATACCCTTATCAGACAATCCAGCAATCATGTTACATGGCATTTACCCAAAGGAGTTGAAAACTTATGTCCACACAAAAAGCTGTACGTGGATGTTTACAGCAGCTTTATTCACAATTGCCAAAACTTGGAAGCCACCAAGATGTCCTTCAGTGGGCGAACGGATAAAGATTGTCGTGCATCCAGACAATGAAACAGTATTCAGAGCCAAAAAGAAATGAGCTATCAAGCCATGGAAAGACATAGAGGAACCTTCAAGTGCATATTGCCAAGTGAAAGAAGGCAGTCTGAAAAGACTACATACTATGTGATTCCAACTGCATGACATTCTGGAAAAGGAAAAACTATGGAGACAGTAAAAGATCAGTGATTGCCGGGGGCTGAGGAGGGGGCGACGAAGGAACAGGCAGAACACAGAGAATATTTAGGGCAGTGAAACTGTTCTGTATGATACTATAATGATGGACACATGTCATTATACTTTGGTCAAAATCCACAGAATATGCAACACCAAGAGTGAACCATAATATAAACTACAGTTTGAGGGATAATGGTGTGTCAACGTAGGTTCATAATTAGAACGAATACACCACTCTGGGGGGAGGCTGTGCATGTGTTGGGGGAGGAGGCATTGAGACTCTCTCTTCTTTTTGCTCCATTTTACTATGAACTTAAAACTTCTCTAAAAAATAAAGTCTATTTAAAAAAATAAAATAAAACAGCTAGAGTTTGCCTCAGGTCCCGTGAAATAGAGGATGTGCTGGGAAGACGGGGCGGGGAAACATGGGGTGGGGACTAACGCCATTGGGGACATGGCAGGAGGAAATCCAGGCTGCTGGCCAGGTGCCGAGTCCTTAATGGGTAAATGAAGTCTGGCCTTGCAAAACACAGATTGCAAAATCAGGACAGGAAGTGCAGGCCCCCTTTCTTCCCACCCTTCCAGCCCAAACAGCTGATACTGCAAACAGCAGCAAGATCTCAACGACAGAGCCGTCTCTGTGCTGTTTGAAATTCTCAAAGATCCCTTAATTCCCCCCAAAGAAAACAGTTCAAACAGGTGCATAAACTAGTGAGTTGAACAGGGAGCGTCAGCATCATTATCCTCTGGGCGAGGCCTCCTAATGCCCCTTTAATGCAGAATCTCCCTGCTTGCTCCTAATAAGGGCTGCTCTCCTTCAGGAGAGTCCTATAAAATGCATAAATATTCCTCAAGGAACCGAGAGAGCTCCTAAGAGTCTTTAATAGCTATCATAAAATGAAGGATAAAATATGTGAAAAGAGATTGGTCATGATAATAGTGCAAGGTATGAAAGCAGTGAATTTTCCAACCCCTTCCTGGCTAAGTTTTATAGCAGAAAGAAGCTGCCTATAGTCAGAAGCATAGCCAGAGGAGGGAACCTGGGGAGGGGCCACCCAGTCTCTGGTCAGAGAATCCTGGACAATTGAACTGGGAAAGCTGAAGGCCAATGACAGGAGAAGATTTGCCTAAGGTCATTCTGCAAATGGCAGGGCTCCAATCTAGAACTGCCATGATTCTGTGTAGTCCAGTTGGAGTAGGTCCTAGGAATTTGCATTGTTCATTTCTTCTCTGGGTGACTGAGACTAAAAATTGGTCTATACTGGGGCAGCTGGATGGCTCAGTTGGTTAGAGCGCGAGGTCTTAACAACAAGGTTGCCGGTTCAATTCCCACATGGGATGGTGGGCTGTGGCCCCTGCAACGAAGATTGAAAACGGCGACTAGACTTGGAGCTGAGGTGCGCCCTCCACAACTAGATTGAAGGACAACAACTTGACTTGGAGCTGATGAGCCCTGGAAAAACACACTGTTCCCCAATATTCCCCAACTAAAACAAAACAAAACTGGTCTATACTAAACAAACCTGTGACTGAAATAAGTTGGCCTTGGCTACACAGATTTCCCCCCAATCACTGTGGGGCCAGAGACTCGTCTGTTGATGGAGCTTGTAGCATGAACTTTGCCCAGAAACTGGACAATTACTCTGGAGCACGTCAGCAAGGGAGGCAACAAAGACGGGGTGCAAAACTGAGAATCCACATACCAGGAAAACAGGAATAGGCTCCAGAGGACTGTTTTCCGGAATGGGTGCATGCTATGATGGGCTTCCCATGAGCACCTCGGGGCCGTAGCACATGGGTGGATGACCGAGTTGGCAGGAGAGCCCACAGTTCACAGACTGCAAAGTCCTAGCTCATGTCCTGGTATCTGCAACAGGAGCTCACTACACAGCACAGGTGCAGCACTGAATGTCTACAAATATGCACCCACCAACATGTAAGCTAGGGGCTTTGCATGTAGAATTGCATTTAACCCTCGCAGTGCTAAACTGGAGTCTAACCACACTGACCCACAGGTACATGTGGACCTAAGGTTGATGAAATAACATCCAGGCAACACAACCTGGATCCGGGTACTTGTTCATGACCCCGCCATGGTCTAGGGCCTACTGGTCTCCCAATACTTAGGTTCTGCCTTATGATCTACTGCCTCCTTTGTCCTGATGACAGTGGAATGGCTTCTTACAGCTGACCCTGAGAATCTTTAGGACATAAGACTCCCTGCTCCTTGGGTTCACAGCCATTTGTCCCAGCTGTGGTTCAAGAATCCAGCTTTCCTGGCTGCCTGGGGTCCCGGCCCAGGCACCCCACTCGTGAAGACATGATGTCTAACAAGTCACATTTCATTCCGCCCACCCACGCTGATTAAGCTAAGCTCTGCGAGAATTCACAGCTCGAGTCAACTGGCAAAACTTCAGCTGAGGTCTTCACTGCACAGAAGTCAAATCCAAACAGAGATGGGGTGTGGGCAAGAAGAAAAGGGTAAAGCTTTCCTTATAAGCTTTGCTCCCTGGCCAGATGAGGGACAGTTGATGGTACTCAGCACAGATAGCCTAAGATTCTGGTGTGATCCAAGGTCATCCCGAAGGCATTCAGCAGCAAAGACACAAAAAAGAAATCAAATGTATGACTAGATTAGAAAAACAAAACCATCAGTCTTCCCAGACGATGGTCTTCACGGAAAACCTAAAATAACTCTACTATTATTAGAATCAACAGAAAAGCTAGCAAAATCATTGCCCATGAGAGCAATGTACACAACTTAATTATATTTATTTTAATATCAAGTACATATAAATAAAATTTTTAAAGACAGTATTTATAATGGCAAAAATATGCGTAAAAGACCTAAGAAAATCTAACAAAAGATGCTCAAGACCTTTGTGGAAGAGATTAGAAAGGTTTACTGAAAAACACTGAAGAAGAGCAAAATACATAAAGAAATTTCTTTGGCAGAAAGATTCAATATCATAAAAATATCAAGTTGAGGAGAATTGGCATATATACTCTATGTAATTCTAATAAAAATTCCAAATAAGGTTTTTTGTGGATCTTGACAAGTTGACTTATAAATAAATAAATAAATAAATAAATAAATAAATAATATATATATGTATATATATGTATGTATATATATAGAGAGAGAGAGAGACAGACAGACAGACAGACAGACAGAGAGACAGAGAGAGACAGAGACAGAGAATATAGTATATGTTATTTCATGTATGTATAGTATATATATACATATTTATACACACACATATATATAATTTTCAGCTTGCTCAAAAGAAGACAAATGTATATTGAAACTACATTGAGATACTAATTTCCAAAATTTTTCAAAAAATACGTAGGGAAAAAAATACTTTCATACACTGTTGGTAAGAACCCAAAATGGTATTAATGCCATGAAGGGGAAATCTTACAGAAGTAAGATTGATGAAGTTAAATAAAAACCATTAATTTAAAAAGCCCTGATGTGTCTTTAATGTATATGCGTGCATGGATGGATCCATGTGTGCGTGTGTGTGTGTTCCCTCGCTCTGTCCACTGAAACAGTCCAGACACAATGACTAAGCCATTATAAGGACTCCTTACACCCAGTCTGTAGTTTTTCTAAATAGCATTTTGCACTAATAGGAACCAGGACTTCTTGGACAAATGGATAATTCCAGGTCTGTGGTAAAAAAATGCCCATAATGAGGCTGGAACACTTTGTAATTTCAGATTTCAAAGACGCTAACAAAATGACTGGGTCACATAAAAAGATTTCAGGATAACTTGGAGACTCCCAGTAGACATAGATGGGGCAATTTGGACATCAATGCGGATAATGACTACAGTGGATTAAAAGACATAGATCTAATCCAGGAGGTCATAATGATATTTTTAAAAACATATTTGCTGTCTTTGGAGGATGCTCACCCAAGCCATTATTTTGAAAACTGGTAAATAAAGAAATCACTGACAGTGCTCAGTGCGGATAACTGATTCTGGTGTGATGCAATCTGTCCTGTTTTCCTCTATAAAGTGCACCTCAAGGTCATTAATCGTTAATTAGAGGAGATTCATCTTTATAAAATAATTCCAGCTAACAGGTAGGAAGGAATGATAGAGTTAGAATGCCACCATTTTGTAATCCCGAGTGAATTAATGGATCTAAGCCACAATGATCAATGGCTGCTATTAACACATAAGAGAGATGACAAAATACCATGTGTCTCCTCATGGACATGCATACCACCACCTATGAAGTAGTCTTGCCTCTCCCTCTCCCCAAAATGAACTTAAATCGGATCAAGTCTCAAACTCTCTATTTACAAGAAATACAGAGAACCAAAGAACATGTTAAACGACACCATGATGACATCAAACAAAGTCCAGACCACGATAAACTCTTGGGATGAACTTCACTTGAATCCTCGTTCAAACAGTTTATACATTTATGAAAGAGTTTGAACAATTAATGTTTTAAATTGCACACCATTCTGAGTAGTGTGATGAAATCTCACACCTTCGCAGTCTGTCCCACCCAGGATGTCAATCTTCCCTTTGTCTAGCGTATCCACACTGTATATACTGGATGTGTGAGGTCATTAAGTTTTAGATGTGATAATAGTATTATGCCTATTTTTAAAAGTCCTTAAATACATACACAGGAACAAAAATAGTCAAGACGCCACAGAAGTCAAAGGTAGGGGAACTTGCCCACCTGTCATCAAGATTTATTAGAAAGCTATATTAACTTAGTGGATAATGGGATATAGGTGCAGGACAGGCAGACTGACTAATGGAGTAATAAGAAGCTATATTGTGTGTGTGTGTGTGTGTGTGTGTGTGTGTGTGTGTGCATTTTTTACCAGAGCTAATTTTTCAGGTAAATAGGAGATGATCCTGGGGCAATTGAACTGATTAGCCACACGGAAAAGAAACCATCTGAAAAAAAGAAGCTAGATCATTTAAACTACACTAAAATTAAAAACTTCTGTTCATCAAGACATAGCTGAAAGTGAGAAGATGGTTCAAACTGGGAATGACATTTTCCACATGTAGCAAGACCAAATGATTAGAATCCAGAATATATATTTAATTGCTAAAATCACTGAGAAATAGTTCCACAATCCAATTCAAAACTATGAAAAAGAGTTAAACAGCTATTCTCAAAAGAGGAAACTAGAACAGCTAATAAACTTTTGAAAGTTATCTCATTATATAATCAAGAAAATTTAAATTGAAAGCATGATAGATTTTCATACCAGATTAAAGAATCTGACAATACAATGTGCTAGTGAAAATGTACAGTGTAATGAAGCATCTTACACACGACCAGAGAGCGTGTAAATTAACTCCAGCAACTTGGCATCAAAGACTAGAGTTGAGTTTGAGTTTTACATGGGGCCCGGTAATTCTATTCTTAGGTACATACCATAAGTGCACCCACATATACTTACAAGAAGGTATAGAACATTTTTCTAGAAAAGACCCCCAAATAGTCATTAATAGGGAAATGGAGAAATAAACCATGACGTGGTCACACAATGGGATGGTATGCGCCAGTGAAAATTAATAAAGGTCAAATACACAGGTCATCATGAATCAACTTCACAAACCTAATGGTAAGAGAAAAAAAGAAAGTCACATAAGAATACTTACACCTGAAATCTATGTAACTTTACTAACAATTGTCACACCAATCATCTTTAATTTAAAAAAAGAATACTTAGAGCACGATACAATTTTTATAATGTTAAATAAAAAAACACAGTAATATAATGTTAGTAGTATATACATATATGATGACATGCTAAAGAAAAGTGGATGAATGATATATAAAAAAAAGTCCAAAAAGGTGACTACATGTGTGGGAGGGAGGGAGACCTTCAGCTCTTGTAATGTTGGTCTTGTTATATTTTTTAAATCAAGTTTTAGGTTCACAGATGTTTGTTTTACTATTACATTTCACACCTTACATATGTAACATACTGGTTTTTGAAGCTAAGAAATGATCTAATTTAAATGGCATGGCGGACTCACTTGGGACGGACATGGGTCTGGTTTCTGCATAGAAAAGACAGACTGGGCCCTGGGAGGAGATAAAGACGGTGTTGCAGGCCTGACAACACAGCTGGAGGGACCAGCATACCATGTGGATCCTCCCAGTGGTGTGAGGTTAAAGAAGAGAGTTTTTCGTGGGCTAGAACAAATATCTGAGGTCAAGCTTCCATTCGTCCCTAAGACACCGTGCCATCTTTGAAAAAGAAAAAACCAAATCTCTGCTGCTGGCAGCCACCTCCTGTTCACAGCTGAGTGACATATTTCAGGTGTATGAGACATGTCTGTCTTCATACACCTTCCACCCTACCTGCTTCAGAGCTTGGTGCCTCTAGGTACACAAGTCCCTGGGGAAATGTCGGAGAGTCTTCCAATCATCCGATTGCATAAATATTTTTGACACCTAATCCAACCCGAGCACTTGGCTGGGCAGTGAAGCCATGAGATTAGCAAAAGAAAGTCCGCCCTTCATCACAGCTGCTGAGAAAGGAGAAGGGGTCCACGTGGAGAATGGCAGCCACCCCCACTTGCAAAGGGCCTGCCCATGCTGTGAGGCGGCTGCCCTTTCCACAGTCTGTCAGAAGACTCTGGTATTAACTGCTCTCTGGGCACAGTGAGCCAGATGGGCTCAGGATTCACAGAGACAGCTGAGGGCTGTGAAAAGGCACCAAACTGAAAACAGGAGGAGCAAGCAACAGTTAGGAAACTCTAGAACCACACACAGCCCAGCCTGACTCCTCAGGCACGAGAAAATCTCTCCCTGAGCAAACTGACCAGCCCAAGGGAAGAGACCTAAGATACTGACTTTTGGGTGGCGGGGGGAGGAGAGAGGCAAAGAAATTGCCAGGTCACGGATTGTATCTAGACAGCAAAGCCCCAGCTAACCAGCCTTGCCCTACCACAGGAGTATTCCTGATCAGCAACTTGACATCTCTCTCAAACATGCGTGTGGACTGTCAAGCATCGCCAAGCCTTTGAGAAAAATCTCTAGGAAGGAAATCAACAGGCATACTAATGGAACTAAAACACAGACACAAGAAGAAAAACTACCACAAGTTTTAATATTCTTGGAGAGGTAAGAAAATATTATATCCATAAAACAGAATTGTACTTTGTTTTTTAAGAAAATATAAAAATAAACAGAACAAAAGAATGGAAAATGGAGGTGGAAAAGTAAAAATATTTGAGAATTGATGCAGGAAAACAGTACTTGAATGATAGAAGTGTTAGAAAGTAAAAATAGAGACGAGAAAGTTATGGAAGAGATGAAAGAATGCCCCCAAAGGTCACGCATTTCCAGATTGAAACAATCCATTGAGAGCTCAGCTCCAGTGACAGCAAAAAATCACTACAAAGGCAAATCGTTCTGAAATATCACACCACCTCCAGGGAGAGAGGGAAAATATTGAAAGCTTCCAGAAAGAAAAAGCAGGTCATAGACAAAAGATCAGTAATTAAAGTCCCATCAACGGCAATAATGGTACTTAGAAGTTAATTCAAAATTGTGAGCAGAAAATATACAGTAGTCCCCCTTATCTATGGGGAATACATTCCAAGACCCCCCAATGGATGCCGGAAACCACGGAGAGTACCAAACCCTATATACTATATGTTTTTTTCCTATATATACATACCTTTCCATTTCAAGGAAGCATTTACCACTTCTCTTTGGTGTCTCCGAATTGCCAGCATCACTCCTCTTGCACTTTGGGGCCATTATAAAGTAAAATAAGTGCTTGAACACAAGCGCTGCGATACCTCAACAGTCAATCTGATAACTGAGCCAGCTACTAGGTGACTAATAGACAGATGGGGAGTATATACAGTGTGGATACGCTAGACAAAGGAATGAGTGACATCCCAGGTGGGACAGAGCGGGAAGGCGCGAGATTTCATCACACTACTCAGAATGGTGTGCAACTTAAAACATTAATTGTTCATTTCTGGAATTTTCTATTTAATATTTTCAGACTGCGGTTGACCTCGGGTAACTGAAACCATGCAAAGTGAAACACACATAAGGGGGGACTACTATATTATACACACACACACACACACACACACACACACACACATATATTTTGCAGCCTAGAATTCTACACCCAGCTAATTATCAACCCAGTGTTGAAATAGGAAGAAAGATCTTCCTAAGACTTGCAGAGTCTTTCAAAGTGTATCATCCATGCACTTTGAGAGGAAGCCATCTATCCAGTGAGGAAGAGGGTGAAATCCAAGAACCAAATTCAGAGCACCGGAGATGGGGGATCTCCCAGGCTGATGGGAAGAAAGGCCCAGGAAGAGAACGGTGCAGCAAGCATGTGGGGGGTGGGGGGTGGGAGATGAGGGTAAGGGGGATCGAATATATGGTGATGGAAGGAGAACTGACTCTGGGTGATGAACACACAATGGGATTTATAGATGATGTAATACAGAATTGTACACCTGAAATCTATGTAATTTTACTAACAATTGTCACCCCAATAAATTTAATAAAATAAAATTTAAAAAAAATAAAAGAGCAGCTCCTGCAGACTGAGCCTCAGGGTAACAGCTCCAGGATGTGTGGTTTGGTCCCTTTCCATCCCCTCCTGAAGAGCATGCTTTGTCGGGAAATCTTCTCATCCTGTGAAGATACATTTTATTTTTGGGAACAAGTCCCTTGGGGTGCAAACGGCTGGTGAATTGGAGAGATTCTGTCTTGGCCCTGACACTGACAAGCCACCTCCATTCGTTGGGCCTCATCTGTGAAACGGAGATGCTTGGTGCAATCTCTTTGAAGGCCATTCCATCTGAAATTGCAACTGTATGTCTCTTCTTGGGGAAGGTGATTAGGGATCCACAATGCACCTATCAGTGCACAAAAGTTGGATAAACTATTTTTGAGGTTTTCTTGAGATGAGAAATCACTCCGTATATCCACACACAGACATTTCAAGAAATGGGCCAATGCCTAAAGAAACCAGGCATGGACTTTCTTTCAAGATGATGACTTTGAGAGGCAGCAAATCTGTGACTGTGTTTTCAGTACAGGTCGGTTCATTCGTAATCAGAACCAGAACTTGACAGGAACAGCTGGAAGGAGGCATCCCTCTTTAGCTTTAAGAAATCATGTGACACATGCAGCTCACACAGCCACGAGGGAGGAGCCACCTACGCCAGGAAGACCAAGACCCCTGCCCCACCCTAGTTCCATCAACAACACTCACTCTGAACAATGTTTCCACCCTTTGATCCCCATTTCAAATAATGAAGGTGGTTTCTGTGGCATCATCCTGAACCACTTTAGTGTCACAAATCAGAAAGGATGCTCGAGGGCCTGTTGGGAGTTACGCCCGTTTGGGGGAGAGGGTGGATAATGAAGGAAATCACGGTGAATTAAGCTTTCTGTGATGGGGCACAAACATCTTCTCATGAACAGCGACATCACGTTAGCTTATGTTTTGCCAAAAAGAAAGGCAAGGCTGGTCCTAGGGGTTTTCAGCCTGGCAGCCTGGTAAAACACATCTGGCAACTCCGCCAAATATTTAAGAGTCATTAAAACCCCAAACTCCCTGTGCCAAGAACTTTTCTCCTTTGTTACTCAAGTGCAGAGCAGTTATGGAAAATGCGTTCCATATGGTTTGTGCTGCCGCATTCCTGTTTACTTCATCAAACCGCTGCTTTGAAAGAGCTATTTGATGGCAAGGATGCGTTAAGATTTTATAGACTTTCCCAATCCAGCTTTTTAAAGATTCTCCCTTTGAACCTGAAACGCTTGCTGAGAGTAAACAGAACTGAAACCACCAGGGGTCAAGGGCTTTCTTGGGAACAGAGACCCCAGCCTGATCAAGGGCTTTCAAAGGTTTGGGGCAAACATGCATTTCCAACCGCTTGCCAAAACGCGCCATTAAAGATCATGTTTCCCACATAAGTTACATTAAAATAAATGTTTTAATGTATTCATATTTTATTAATAATGTAACACCCTCACCCACCACCTCCCACCAAGAAGCAAGGATGCAAGACAGTCACACACTTATAATATGAACAGAACTTTAGAAAGTTGGAAAATTTATCTTTAAGCCATCAACTGAAATTCTTTCCAGGGAGAGATTTTCAGCACTGAAAGAAAAAGCAAACAGACACAGACCTTGGAAAAGCTCCCAGGGCCAGAATCAACAGACCCTCCAGGACACCAGAGCTAGGAGGAGATTCAAGAGCAGCTCTCATTTTATAGATGGGGAAACTGAGGACCAGATCGCAGAGCCAACCAATCACAGGACCAGAAGTAAAACCCAAAACCTCCCAAATCAGTCCCCTCTTTTGTTCCCTGTTGCCTTCATCTTTCTCCATCACTGGCTCTTCCTTGGCGTCCTCTTCCCAATTCCCCTGTCATATTCCTTCCCCACCAAGCAGCCAGGGTGACTTCTGTAAAACTGAAATCAGGCCACATCACTTCTCTGCTCAAAACCCCTCAGCATCCCCTGATCGTTCAACCCCCCACCATGCCTCCTTGCCCAGCACAACTGCCCCTGCTCACCTGCCGACCACTGTCAGCTGCCAACAATCCCCCACTCACTCTGTTCCACCCACACTGCTGCCTTCCAGCTCCTTGGGCCCACAAAGCTCATTTCTGCCCAGGATTTTTGCACTTTCGGTCCCTTCCGTCAGAGGTGTTCTTCCCGTCTCTGCACAGCTCATCTTTCAGCTCTTAGCTTGAGCTGCACCTCTTCAGAGACTCTTTCCTGGTTATTCAATGTAAAGAACCCCCATGACCTTCATAACTCCTGTCTCTGCACATTTATCATCTGAACCTCACACTAGACCGTGAGCTTCATGAGGCCATGAAACAAGCTCCCTCTCTCTCTCTTCTCCCTCTCCCTCCTTCTCTCCCTCTCCCCTTCTTCTCTCTGCCCCCCTCTTTCTCCTTACCCCATTCAGGGCCCTTCCTTCTTAGGACTGCCTTCATTCACTCCCATCTGTTCTCAGGTCCCCTAGTTACTCTGAGATCTCAGGGCCTCCCACAAGTTCAGAATGCAATGCCACCAGAGGAAGTCATGAAGTTTAATTGGGATCCAAAAATTCAAAACACCAATAACTTTTAGTGGTGGAAAGTGACACGGCCATGTGATGGGGGAGCTGCAGGGCGTAGGGTCATGGAATGTAGAGACTGGAGTCTTCCCCTGGAGGTCTGGCCTGGCCTTCCCCATGTCTCAGAGAACTCAAGCTGATTAAACTGACTTGTGATTGCAAGTCCCTCATCATGGCATGAAGTGGCTTCTTCATTTCCCATGTATCTTTCTTGAGGTTCACAAAGATAGTTTTTATTTGTATTTATGTGTTGAGTGAAATAACACTGACTTGACATAAAATGTATGTGAAGCGCATTGATTATACTAAGACAGTCTCTCTCTCTCTCTTTGCCAGGAAGTCCTGATGTAGGTAGATGAATATCTCGGGCCAACAGCTTGTAAAGAAGATCAGAAATCAACAGGGCGACCATTCCTTCCTTCAGTCATTCCACAAACACTGTCTGAGAACTTAATGTGTTCCAGCTATTTCACTGGGGACCCCATGGTGAGCAAGACGAATGTGGCAGAGGAAGATAGACATCACGCAAATTGTCACCCACACGCTTACTTAGGGCTGGTCTGTCTGGTGAAGGTCACATGATATGAGAACACGTCACAGGGAACCTGGTCTAAGCTGGTGAGTTGGAGAAGCAGCACTGAGCGGAGGTCTGTGGCTGGGAGACAGTCTGCGGCTGGGAGACAGTCAAGATAGTTGGGTGAGCACCAGCCAGAGTCAGGAGGACCCGCCTGCAGGCCCAGCTCCCGCGCCATCCAGGTGTGTGATTCTGTGCACACCCCTCTCCCCGCTCTGTTGTACCCCATTAGGTTTCAAATCCTCTATCCACTTCTCCCCTCCCTCCGCTCCCACCACCACCTGCCCCAATTAGATTCTTTTGCTCTTTGCCTTGAATTGATATTCTAACCACCCCCACTCAGTGTCCCCGGCCCCTGATTCTTCTACTCTCTAGTCCACATCCTCTCCCTGAGCGTCATCCCAGGCCCTCGGGAGCCAGGAGGTGCTGGGCAGTACCCAAAGGAACATGTTCATTTAAAGAAAGACCTCACAGAAAGGCTCAACCTGGTGCCACGATGACCAGGCACAAAGGGGGCAAAGGAAGAGGTTGGGGGGTGGGGGTGGACCCCAGCCAAACGTGATGTGAGAGGGCCGGACGAGGCACGGGGGGGCGCGCCGACTCTATCCCCAGGTTCTGCGTGGCATCAAGACCCTCCACACCCCTCTGTGCTCATAAGTGGGCACAGCCTCTTCCTCAGGTTCCATCAGGACCCATACGTGAGTTTGATTTACGTGAACAGAGAGGAGCACACTCAAAGTGGCTCGAGTTCCAGCTCAGGAATTCCTCTAGGAATGACTTTGGCAGATCTGTTCTGAATCCATGGGATGCTTAGGGTAAGGAAGAGGGAGAAATAAGATAAGGAAAGTCTCTCTGAAAGGAGCTTTGACACTACCACCACCACTACCACCATCGCCGCCGCTGCAGGCCCCAGAAACAGACTCTGTCTTTAAGCCTGGATGCTCTGGTAAAAAGACTGTGTAAATAATTTAGGACCCCAAGTAGTAGATTCTACATGGCCAACAGCCTGCTGAGAGGAAGGCCATGGCGGCTCCAAGGAAAAGAGGGCTCTAGACTATGAGTCTCACAAGGGCAGGGACCATGGCTGCCAGCCGCCACCGGACGTCTAGTGCCTGCAGAGTCCCTGGACCAGGATAGGTACTCAGGTTATTCAATACCTAAGGGTGAATCAATACCTAAGGGAACAAACAAATGAACAAATGATTCATCCTTGGGAAACACACACACAAAAAAAACAAACCAACCAACCACAACATATGACCATAATCATGGCCCACTTTTGCCACCTCTGTCCTCTCCCCTCCCTGCTATCAGTCACTTACAGGTGAAGGAAATCGCTTCCCTGACCCTGGGCTTCTGAAAACATATGCTAGGAAGCATCTTGTGTTAGTCAATTACAAAAGACAGACAAAACTCAAAAACAAAAACAAGTGGAGACGGGGAGTGATTTGTTGAGTAATGTGTCCAGGCTTTCTCATCCCTCAGCTTCCCTCTGCAGGTCAGCCCCTTCGTCTCTGGCTTCCGATGACTCCACCTGCCTGGAAGGGAGCATGCTGCATCCAGGGTCTTTACTTAACATCCCAGAGGCAGAAAAGAAGGTCTCTTCCTTCTCCAGTATATATAAGACCTAGGGAAGAAACCTATTACCTGGTTTGGGTCATGCACCACCCCACCCCCCTTGGACCAAGCTTCTATGGCCAGGGGAAGAGTACTCTGATTAGCTAGGCTTAGATCAGAAGTAAGAACCTATGGCCAGAGGAGCTGGTTCTGTAACTGACAATCCCACAAGAACTGAATAGAATGGGCCAATAGGTGAGCCTCCCAAAGGAAGAAGCCTTCCGCCATCGCTGTCATCGTCATCAGGAGGAGGAGGAGGGCAGAAGGCATGCTAGACAGATAAGACCAAGAGATGCCCCTACCCACGCATATCCTCCCTACATGGAATCCGTCATTATTGCTCTAGACACTTGGATGAAAGAACAAAGGGACAATCATTCCCTAGCATCTTAGATAAAATATGTTTCCAACTGTCCTCCCTCGAGCAAGAAGGCCAAATACCACAGGAAAAATGTAGGCTTTGGAGTCAGATCCAAGTTCAAATCTTGGCCTCCCAATGTGCTCAGTATACAATCTCGGGCAGGTTGCTTAAACCCCATGAGCTCCATTTCTTCATTTGCAAAGCAAGCAGCAAACCCAACACATACTATGTACTAAGGATTAAATGAGAAATGTATTAAGGATTAAATGAGAAATTAAATTTAAAAATGTATGTGAAAGGCTTGGCATACATTCTCTGACCCAATGACGTCAATAAACATTTGCTCGATACATGAATTAATTAATTCGAACTTCCCAGGTCAGACAGGACTTGGCTAGACTGTCCCACTTCCATCACTTGGGAACAGAATGAGTTTTCCCTTTCTAGTAAAAATAGATGGTGGCACAGTTTAAAGTTCTAGGACAGAGAAAGTCCAATTGGCCAAGTGTAGGTCTTAGAGGCTGTAATTGTACCTGTTTTACAGATGAAACAACTGAAGCTCACAAGAAAAAAAAAAAGTAATTCCCCAAAAAGAAATCAGAGTACTCTGACCAAAAGGATGGGAGGTAAGTGTTAGAATGGGAGCGTATTCTGAACCATGGTTAAGCTACTAGGAATTGGCTAATTATTGCTTTCCAATACACCGGCAGAATGACAAAATTGTCTTTTACCTGCTTGGAGAGTACACCTCCTCCAGATGTCGCTTGACCTGAGCCTCACCTTAGCACTCTGTGAGGAGGAGCCACACACTATTTGTCCTTTCTACAGATGGGAAGATAAGCTCAGAAAGTTAAAGTCACCCAATTATGGCCACATAAGCATCAAGTGGTCATAGCCAGGGTCCAATTTGGCTCGGAGAAGAGAAACAGAACTGACATGGTCATAGCACTCTCTTCTTATTATACCTGGAAGCGAGCTATCAGTTTTAATACAAGCATGGACTCGGAGCACAGGAATGATCTTGAAGGTCAGTAGACACACCCCCTGTCCAACATGGAAAACTTCCGTCAACCTCCCTGAGGTGTGGAGTGGGGCAGACCCAGGGTGAGAGACAAAGGCTACACCTTTCCCCCCTCTGGGGCACAAAGCACCAAATGGTGTATTCAAGTCGAATACACCGACCCAGGTGTAATTCTTGAAAATGAAAACATTATTGACCTACAATATTCCCAACACTGTAGTAAGGAATTTAAGAATATGATGTTATATTATTCAGATGTATAATTGTGACAAATGCATCTGCCATTGAGGAGATGTTCACAGCTCAGGATCTTGAGATCTAAGTTTTGGACTAATACGTGGAAGGGATTTAGCTACCCATCACCTCCTATACTTTCTGGAAAACACTGTATCTCTCTCTCTCCTCCTCCTCCTCGTCCTCCTCCTCACCTCCCCGTCCCTCTCTCCAAAGTGTTCTAATCTCAGCAATCATTGCCCAGATTAGAACACTTGTAAGAGTCAAGGGAGACGTTACTAATAATTATGCCATGATCACAGATAAAAACCAGAACGGTCTTGGGTAAACCAAGACGGTCACCCTAGTTAGAGGGAACAGTTGAAAAATGAGTCAGTCACACACAGCAAATATCAAACGTTTGATGTCTTGCTCAAAATATCTTCCCTCTTTATCAGTCTTTTTTGACCTCAATTTTTTGCACGATTCTTTGACAGAAATTGTTCAGGGAAAAGTGCAAACACACATATATTCTGAGTGAAGGTGTTACATGATTGCTAATTTTTAAAATGGCTTTTAAACATTGTCTTTGGATAATCTAACTTGGCTACAGAACAACAGCACAGTGGGAGGCTAATGGAGATTTAGCAACCTGCGGCTAATTGTAATTTCCTTTGGTTTCCTTTCTAAATCATTTTCTTTTTTGTCTTGAATCTGTGTCTCCATTTACGTCAGGTTTGGTCCAGTCACAGCTCCATCCCAGCTGCCTCTGATGCCAAGAAGTGTCCATGTGGAGAGCACGTCAGTGCAATAAGGACATAGCTGAGACTGTGAAAACTGTCACCCATCCAGACCAAGAAAGAGCCTGTTACAGAATCCTACAAAAGGGGATCTTACCTGGCAAGGATTTGGGAGATCCACATTTAACACTAGGAAGGCTGGCTTTCTGACATTCTCCCCACTTATTTTTAGCCAGAAAACCTTTCAATCTGTAAATCCTTCTAACCCCAAACTCCCTTCCACTGATGGACAGAATTCTATTTTCTTCCCCCAAACATCTTTACCTGTGATAACTGGGGTGGGGGTGGGAGGATATCAATAGAGGAGAGGAAACTTCAAGAAAATGAGCTTAGTAACATTGTGGCCATTTCCTCAAAGGTGAGTCTAGAGAATCAACAGGTTCCAGGCACTGGGAATGGTGCCCTCTCTGGAGAAACAGATCAACTTTTGCTGCTCAGAATTTGTATCCTCCTAAATTCTTAGTAGTAGGGAGGAAAGGTTCATTTAAATAAGTATATCTGAAAGCCTTAACTTGAGATTCTTCTGGAATCAGTGGATCTTCCCAAAGTTTTCTATAAGAAGTCAATTAGTTAGATGAACCCCAGAAATGGATATTTGGAGTAGGACCATAGAGGGTAAATGAGGAGTTTGGGAGGTAGGCATGAAGATTGGAAAGAGTGAAAAGCCAACAAGAAAAAGAAACTAGTAAGCATATAAGAACAAATTTATGAAAAGTCTCTGTCATTTTGAAGGAGCATAAAAATTTTTGAGGTATCTGGAATACTGGGTGATGGCAGAAGATAGGACAGAGACCAAAGATCATATAGTTTATTGATCTTAAACCTATGCGGCCTATAGCCCCAGGATTCCAACAGAGATGCTTCTGGGTTCCCCTCAGGTGGGAGTGAGAGTACGTGTCAGGACAAATGGGCTTTGGAAAGGGCTCTGATATCCCAGCCCCATTTCATTCCATTACGCATCTGAACTCCAGGTAAGATTTCATCTGAATAAGAGTCAATTGCTGAAAGATTTGGTGACTAAAATTCTAATTTAATATCTGACAGACCTAAACCAGGGAATGAATGGACTTGCCAAGGTCAAACACAAAAGTGGTAACACAACTAAAATAGCAATCATATCTCCTGGCTCTTGTCCAATACTTTTTCCATTACAAAATTTGATGTGACAAGCTTTCTAGAATCAAATGAGAAACTGAAAGAGGACAAAAAATAGAACCTTAGTTTTTCCCATTGTTGGCCAAGGGAACTCTGGTCCCAAACATCACATACACACACACACACACACCACATACACACTGCTCACCTTGGAACCTTGGAACCGTGTCACATTAAATCCAAGGTTTAGTGGTACCCAATACATGTGTCTTATAGGCAGTGTGGGCAAAGAATCATTTTGACCTGTTTAATCAACATGAGATGGAAAAAATATTAATGGTTATTTATAATACCCCACTACCTTCCCGGGCCTCCAAAGATAGATCTCCACAATAGAACACTCAATTTTGCTGGATGGGGTGACAAACATCAATTGGTAAACATAAAAAAATTTCTAAATTGCTTGAAATCTGGAGTCCGCAAATTACAGTTCATGGACCAAATCTGGTCCACTTCCTGCTTTTGTAAATAAAGTCTTATTGGAACCCAGCCACACCCATTCATTTCCTTATTGTCTATGGCTGCTTTCAAGTTGTAACAGAGAACATATAGTCCACAAAGCCAAAAATATTTGTTATTTGGCCCTTTACAGAAAAAGTTTGGTGATCCCTTCTCTAAACAAAGGTCTACAGAAATCAGAAGGGCCCAGGAAAGAGAAGGAAGCTGGCGAAACACAGGCTGAGGCAGAAGGACAAACAACGATAGCTGATGGAGAGAGAGAGAAATTGAGGTAGGGAGACTTGGCAGCTGCCATGAAGAGAAACACTGGAAAATGAGATGTCTAAGATGGATTTTTAGAGGTTTGCTCTGTAGTATGCATACATTATATTCCTGTGGTCCCCCAGAGAAGAAGACTTCAGTTAAATAAAAAAGGCATGATTTTTCAAAACTTTCAGAATGTACTTGTGATTTTTACTGATGCCAAGTTCGGTGAGATTTGCCTACAGAAACAAGGTGTTGGATGGATGTAGGGACAACCCAACAAGGACAAGTTACATTTGGGAAAAAAACAAAACAACAACAACAACAACAACTTAACAAACACATAATAGGAAATATAGGAAATTGAGACTGTACCCCCCTTTCTCCGTTTCCAATGCTACTCCAGTCTGGCTATGAGGTGACTGTAGATGAGAGAAGAATCCATGGTGGGCTCAATGCTATAATAACGGTGACTAATATGTGAGCACTGGATATGTTATCAGATACTTTCTGTTTATCACCCCATTGAACGTTGAAGAGAACCCTAGCAGAACTTGCTTTTATTAGCCCCATTTTACAGATTGGAAACTGGGGCTCAGATAAGGCAAGTGGCTGCTGACCGTGCCAAAGTGGAGAAGTAAACCTGATTCCAGAGGACACTCTCCTGGTTTTGCCTCCTTCCCCATTTTCAGAGGGTTCAAGGCCACAAACTCACCCAGAGATGCTGGCCACAGCCTGCCCTGTTGTCAAAGCCAACAAGCCCCACACGCCCCCTCCTAACATGTCCTGAGCCTTGGAGGGGAGGGGATCCCGGCCCTGTTTTACACCATGTAAACCTCACGTCCTTCCTCTCTCCTACTGGTTTCTCTCCTTTTCCAGGGAACCCCTCTGTTTTCTTCACCACACCCATGTTGTCCTCCCAATTACTCCTTCAATTCCTGTTCCCTTTCCATGGCATTATTTTCATGTCTTCACTGTCCGGAACGTAAGACTGCTTACAAAGACACATACAATATAGCTCAGTCACAAAAATTAGGAATCCAGGGAAGTACGCTTCTAAAGCAACATAGCATTGGCATTGATAAAACAAAGCGTCCCATAAAGTCTTACGTAAGTGATTCAAGGCTTATGTAAGAGGTGGATCAAGCACACAGTTTGAATTTCCTAGCGGCCGGCACAAAGACGACATCTGTGTCCACACAAGTGAAGCAAGGTGGCTTGTTGTTTTTCTCACCCCAGGAGAGGCACAATTATTCCTCATTCTTAAACAAGAAAGTCCATTCTCCGAAGAGTTCTTCTTAAAAGGACACCATAATATTCAGTGAACATAATCTTCCAAAAACGTTTTAGAGTAAATACTCTGGAAATTCTCACCAGACCCTTCCTTATAGGTCAACATGTTTAGCAATATTTATTCAACGTGGAATATCTGTTGAGTGCCTACTATGAGCCTGGCACTGTCCCAAGTCTCAGGAGCACATTGATGAACAGGACAAGCACGGCCCCTGCTCCCATGAGGCAGATGGGGTACAGTCAGGTGGCATCCAACCAAAGAGCCAGTAAAAGCATTCAAACTGGGGTGGGTGGGGGGAGTAGTATAAATGTCACTCTCCAGATGGGCAGCTTCCAGAGATCTAATGACATTGTATATGATACAAAGTCACTGGGCTAAATCTGGCTTGTAGTCTCAGGTTTTAGAGTGCTGGTGTATACAAAGATGTGTCTGCATACGCACACTATGAGACAGACACAGACAATATGATACATACTAAAAACCTGCCCCTCTCCCTATTGCCTTTCACCAGGACTTCTCTGGAATATGTACCAGCCTGCTGGCCCCTGCAGGGTGCTAAGTGCCAACTTAGAGGAATGGATGGATGGACTATATCCTTCAAGCAATTCCCTAATAGAATGCAGTATATTCTTGATCATGTTATAGAAAGAACCTTTTTTGGAAGAGTAAAATTGCTCTTCAGCCCTTGGAACAGATGCCAGGGGCCAGTATATCCCTAGTGGAGATTTTGCTCAAGGAAAAAAAAAAAAAAATCACCTCAGGAATTTCAAGGTTAAAAAAAGAAAGAAAGAAAGAAAAAGGAGGGGACCAGTCCTCAGTCATCTCGCCTTAGATCTAAGACTTTGACTTTCTTCAATTCTCAGAGAGATTAGATGAAATTCATTCTGGCAGGCAGACCCCAGAAATTCCACAAGTGTCTGCAATGCCAGGGGATGGAAATTTTATCAAATGAACAATACCCTGAAGGCTTCAGACATCTCAGTTTGCGATCCATCAATTCATAACTTGGAAAAGAAGAGGGAGAAAGCTGGAAGCTGAGAACCTATATCTGAGAAGAGATAAAAGTTCAAAGTGATCCCATGGGAAGAGACCTAATTTTACAGTCAGCCAGAGAATGTGAGAGAAGGAAACTTGAAAAGGAAAAAAAAAAAAAACACCTCACAAAGAACACACATTCATAATGTGCTTCCACAGGAAGCGATGCAAGATCACCTTCATGTATCTGTTTTAAGGCCCTAGGACAGACAGTTGGAGTGTTTGTGAGAGGGACAGTACAGTATAAGCCACAATGTAACTCCAAGTGCTTGCAGTATCTAACGCTGTGCATCAGAATGCTTGGCTCTAAGAGCAAGTAGGATGGAAATTTCACTTCTCACCACACCCACATAAACTATTTATCAAAAGAAAGGAAAACTTGGAGAGCTTACAATGGCAAATTCTGCTCCTGGTTAGGTCAAAGTCTAGGGTGAGACCCATACCTGCAGATGAGAAGAGTCAGGCCACTTCAGAAGTCACCATCGCCCCCACCCCGGGATGCAAAAAGAGGAAAGGGGAGTAGAGGGAGAACAATTAACAGAGCACCAGCTTTGTGCCAGATGCTGTTTCATTTGTTATCTATTGCTAATAATAAATTATCCCCAAACTAGCAGCTTAATCGCATGTATTTTTCAGTTTCTGAAGGTCAACAAACCAGGCGTGACTTTGCTAAGTGCTTCTGGCTCAGGGTCTGTCACAGGCTGCAACTAAGGTATTGGCAGGGTCTGCAGTCATTGTGAGGCTCCACTGGGGGAAGATCTGGTTCCAAGTTCACTACCATGGCTGTTGGCAGGCTTCCAGGGCTCGCTGGCTGTCTGCTGGAGACATTGGTTTCTTGTCACATGGGCCTCTTCATAGGACAGCTCATAACATGGCAGCTGGCTTCCCTCAGAGCCAGCAAGTGAGAGAGCACAAGAAGGTGCCTGAGATGGAAGCCACAGTCTTTTTGTAACCTAATCTTGGAAGTGACAGCCCATATTCTGTTCATTATTCTTTGGCCATATTCTTTTCATTAGAAGCAAATTACTAAGTTTGGCCCATATTCAAGAAGAACAGATTACACAAGGCACACACAGCAGAAAATGGGGGTTTGGGGAGCCATCTTACAGGCTCCCAACCCCCCGAGGCCAGGGTTCTTACATGTGTTTATTGAAAACAAACAAAACATTGTGGAAATATGCTTTTGCTAATTCTGCAGACTTTGTAGCTGCGGCCACGGATGTCCGAGTAACCTTGAAGACAATCTTATGCTTTGGGGCAGAGCCAGGATTCAAAGTGAGGAATCCATACACTTCTTGCAACATCACACGCTGGGAAGCAGAAAACTAGAAAGGAGATTTTCTCACCCTCTCGTCCTTAGCTGCTTCTTCCTCATCTTGGAGGAAACCAGTATTTTGAAAGGACAAATTAATGCCTAGTGTGGCACAAGTTTCCCGCAGATTTGTTTGTTTTGTTTGCTACAGAATTTCTATTAAGATATTTTTCATGGAACTCCAATAAAATAAATATTTAAAAGCTTATCTGTTTTAGTTCAAATGGTAGTGGGTAGGTGGAATGAGGTGGAGATGGCACAGGTCTCTATCCACTCAACCTCCCTCTCACACTCTTAGAGGCCTAAGGCTCTAAGAAATTGGTTTGAAAACACATGAGTACAGTGGAAATGACAGTAACATCTATGCATGCAGAGCTTTAGAGTCACAAAACCATCACCTACCAGCTGAGAGGTGTTAGGCAAATCACTTCTCTGATCTCTGATTCCCTTTTCTCTCTGGAATAGTGAAATAATGCTAATTCCTGCTCTACAAGGGAGGATTAAAATTCCAGAGAGAGCCTTGGCTATGTGCTAGTTAATGCTAATTAACAAATGCTAGTTTATATTTTTAGACTAGAGAATTATTAAATACCAAGATATCATTAGACTAGTCTTCTAGAAAGAGGGAAAAAAGCAATTGCCTCAGAGACCAGATAAGATTGACATTGTGAAACACAAAAGTCATGAAAAGAATATTAAATACTACACATAATGAGTAGAATGTTTGCTTTCTACCCAGGGCTCAAGAAGTAGAAAACCTAAATAGTCATATATCTATAAAAGAAAGTTAATCTGTAATTAAATATCTTCCCACAAAGAAAACTCCAGATTATTATCCTGGTGAGTTTTATCAGATGTTAAGGAAGATATACCAATCCTAAACAAAAATTTTCAAAAAACTAGAGGAGAGGAACACAATTCCAGCCTCGTTGTATGAGGCTAACATAAACCTGAAGTCATAACCAAATAGAAACATTACAAGGAAAGAGACTGTAGGCCAATATACCTCACAAATATATATCATTCCAGAAAAGTTCTTTTGAAAAAAATCCTTACACAACAATAGCAAACCAAATACAAAAACATATTACAAAATACAATACAACATGACCAAGTGAATTTGTCACAGGAATGCAAGGTTGGTTAACATTCAAATACCAATTAAATTTGTCATATTAATAGAACAAGGGGTTGGGGGGACTACGATAATTTCAACAGTTGCTGGAAAAGTTTTCACAATTCATGATTTAGAGGAAAAAAACTCTCACAAACTAGGAACAGAGGAAACCTCCTTAAACCTAATAAATATTATATTTGAGAAGCTTACAACTAATGTTATATTTAATGCTTTCCCACTCAGATCACAAAAAAGGCTTGGATGTCCACTTTCACCACTTCTATTCAACATTGTACTAGAAACTCTTGGCAGTTTAATAAAAGAAATAGAAATGAAAGGCATATAGAATAGACTTTAAAAAGTAGAACTGTCTTGCAGACAACATAAGAGTGTACACAGAAAATTCTAAATAATCTAAAAATTGACAAAACTATAGAGCTAAAAAGTGAATTTATCAATGTCATAGTTTACCTAGATCTAAACATAAAATTTGCAACCATAAAATGTCTAGGGAAAAAATAGAATATTTTTGTGAAGTTGGGCTACATAAAATTTCTTAGATAGGATATAAATCAGTAACCATAAAAAATTGAAGAGTTGGACTTAAGCAGAAATAATCAAAAGACTGTTAAGAAAATGAATAAGCAAGCCACAAACTGAGGGAAAATATTCATAACAAGTATCTGACGAAGAATATGTTTTTTATATATATATATATATATATATATATATATATATATATATCATATGCACATCTACCTATATCTATATAATAGATATAAATATATGATATTATATTAGATAATATATGTAACATAATACACATATATCTATATAACTTCTACAACTAAATAATAAAAAACAAACAACCCAATAAATAACAGGCAAAAGACTTGAACACATATTTCATAAAAGATATACGCATACAAAAATTTACTCAACATTTTTAGTCACCAAGGAATAGCAAATGAAAACAAGGAGATACCATAACGTACCCAAATTTTTGTGAAGATGTAGAATACCCAGAACTCCTAAACAGTGCTGGTGGAATTATAAAATATTACAACCACTCTGGAAAGAGTTCTGGTAGTTTCTTGAAAAGTTGAATGTATATTTAGCTTACAACCAGCAATTCCACTCTAACATATTTACCTAAGGAAAATGAAAGCACATATTCGCAAAACGTCTTTTACACACTTATTCATAGCCACTTCATTCATAACAGCCAAAAACTGGTAGCAGCTCAGATTTCCACCAAGAGGTGAAAGGATGAAAAAACTGTGCTGTATTCATACAATGGAATAATATTCAGCTATAAAAATGAACAGTCAAAATGAACAAAGAAAAAGCATTATGCTGAAAGGAAAGCCTTCACACAACAGTACACACTGCTTGGTTCCATTTACAGGAAGTTCTAGAACAGTCAAAAACTAATCTTCAGTGATAAAAATCAGGGTGGTAGGTATTTCTGGGAGGACAGAATGACTAGGAAGGCCATCATGAAGCTTTCTGGAGTTATTAAAATGTCTTCATAACAGCGTGTCTTCCGTGGGCATATATATTTGTCAAAACTCATTGAGCTGTATCCTTAAGGTCTGTGCATTTCACTATATTTAAAACTCAATTTTACAAAATCTTAAGTTTTAACTGTAGAAACTGATAAGATGATTTTAAAATTAAAAATACAGTGAACCCAGGAAAGCCAAATACCCTTGAAAAAGAGTCAGATAATAAGGACTTACACTGCCTGATTTCAACACTTAACTATAAAGCCCTGGTAATCAAGACACTGTGGTATTGGTAACAAAAGATACATTGATCAGTGGAAAAGAGTCCAGAAAGATCTACGTTTATATAATCCACTGATTTTTTTTTTTTTTTTCAGGCAAGAAACCTAAGAAATTCAATGGGGGGAAAGAAAAGCTTTTTCAATAAATAGTACTGGAACAAGTAGCTATCTATAAGGGGAAGAAATGAACTTCAACTATACACTATACACAAAAATGAATTCAACATGGATCACACAGATCAGTAGAAAAACTCATAACCATAAAACTGCCAGAAGAAACCACAGTAGAATATGAATATCTTGGCAACTTTCAAGTAGACATAGATTTTCTTAGAAATGAGAAAGGATTCATCATTAGGGGAAATTTTGATACACTATAGAAAGGCACACTTGAAACCTATGTAATTTTATTAACCGTTGTCACCCCAATAAATTTAATTAGAAAAAAAATGTTTTTAATTATGTAAAGACACCATTAAGAAAAAGAGAAAGTTAGGCAAAGACTAGGTGAAAATACTCACAAAACATGTTATCATACAACCCTTTGGATCCAAAATATATATAGAACTCCTCAAATCTCAATCATAAAAAGACAACCCAGTTTTTAAAATGAGTAAAATCACAGGCAATTCACAAAAGAATACATGTGAATGGTCAATACGCATATGGAAAAAGGGCGCAACACCATTAGTCATCTGGAAAATGCAAATGTAAACAAAAGTGAGATATAATCGCATACACGCTATAATGGCTGACGTTTAAAAGACCGATCATACCAAATGCTGGTAAAGATGAGGCGCAACGGGAACTCTCAGACATGAGTATCAGGAGTGCAAAACAGCAGGGCCACTTTGGAAATCTGTCTGGCAATTTCCCATAAAGATAAACATTAGCCTACCCTATCACTCAGCAATTCCACTTCTAGAGAGTTACCTGGGAGAAATGAAAACCTGGGCACAGTAAGACCTATACAATATTCATATCAGTTATATTCATAATAACCAAAACCTAGAAATGACCCAATGTCCTTCAACAAGTGAATGATAAACCACTAAGTTATAATCATACAGCAGAATGTTACTCAGCAATAAAGTGGAATGAATTACTCATATATGCAACACCATGAATGAGCCTCAAAGATATTATGCTGAGAAAAATAAGATACAAAAGCATACATCCTGCACAATTTGATTTATATGCAGTTCTAGAACAGGCAAAATTAATCTCTGTTGAAAGAAATCAGAGCAGTATTTTCCTGAGGGCCTGGGGAGAAAGAGGGACAGGATAGATTAGAAGGATCAGGAGGAATGTTTTGGGGTGATGGAAATATTCTGTCTTGACAGAGATGTCAGTTACATGGCCATATGCATTTGCAAAAACTCATAAAACTGTACTCTTAAGATCTGTGCATTTTACTGTACCGTAATTAGATGTCAATTTAAAAAATAAGAAGCTAACATTTTTTAAAAGAGAATGGGGAAAAGGCATGTATAAAAGCCTGAGAAAATATCAGGGCTCAGTGAAGTAGTGATTAATAACAGGTGGGCACCCATGAAAGGCACCAAATCATGGTGAAATAAAATGTACTTTTGCCAATGATTCACTTTGTCAATGTTATCTATGATTGCTTTAAGTAATTCCCTCTCCTTCCCTTTTTTCGGCTGCTCACTTGGAGAAACATACTAATTTTCTAGTAAGTTTACAACACTGTTCTTAAGTATGTACAGTTTGTTGGTCAAATCACAAAGCCATAATCTGTGTTTACCAACTACCGGCAGGAACTGTCACCTACCTGAGGCTCAGGTAACCAAGAATAGACAGGCAAACACCTGACTGCTCAGCTGGCAGATGTAACACAAAACAATAAACACACCCCCAGCATAGATCATTCTCTGCTTCACCCTGAGCCCTTCTGTTCTTTATCTCAACAAATTAGGCCTTTTGAATGCTTTGGGCTCTAGTTTTCCTGAAATCATTTTCAGATGCTGTAACTATATACAACGTACCAAAAGGAAACTAAGAAACTTGCATCAACTTACTCGGTGGATGGCAAATTTAAGTTAATTGTAGAACATGCGTTCAAAAAATAAATAACCAGAATGTTAGTTTGACTGCAGGGAGTAAACCATTTTTCCCAGTGGTAAGAGCAGTGGTCTCATCTTTCTCCCACCCCCCTTCCTTGGGCCTGGAAATTATCAAAGCACGATCACAAAAAGAGCATTTAGTGAGGCGGCTCAAATCAGAGATGAAACAAACCATTTTTGCAGAGTAAGTTCCAAAAAAAACTTACCATGAGACGTCCATATTTGCAAGGGGAGAATGACAGGCCTCTAAGATGCTCCCTTAGTGGGATTTGAATCCGCACCCCTCACTGCCCTCTTATTCAGAAGCCAGTTGATTGAATGCCACTGGTCATGAGAAGTGTTTGAGTCCTTAAAGGGCATAAGGAGAGAATTAAGTGAGCATTTCAGCCCCGATTTTCTCATAGCAACTACAAAGAGGATGGTCCCGAGAGTTTACCTTCAAACCCTCACAGCTGGGGAGCTGAGGCAAGTCAAATAGAGTGGATGAGTCCCACCTGAATCCTTCCCACCTCCCATCCGGCTGAAGGGTGTAGATCCCTCACCACCCAAAATGTGACCTGGGAGCTTGTTAGAAATATGGACTCTCGGCCGCTACATCAGACCTACTGAATCAGAGTGTGCATTTCTTTTTTTTCTTTTTTTTTTTATTAAATTTATTGGGGTGACAATTGTTAGTAAAATTACATAGAGTGTGCATTTCTACAAAAACCCCATGTGATTCACGTGCACCCTGAACTTTGAGAAACACCAGGGGAAGTTTGTTTTTATTTAACAAACACACACTTACATATAGCATTTATTATCTGCCAGGCACTGTTCTGTGTTTTTACAAATATTAACAGATTTGATCCTCATAGCCCCCTTCTGAATGTAGGTACTGTTGTCACCTCCATTTCAATGAAGAACAATATGGGGCACAGAGCAGTTAAGTGACTTGCCCAAGGTCACACAGGTAGTAAGTGACAGAGCTGAGATTTAAACCCTAGAAGCCTAGCTCCAGTGTCCATGCTCTTAACCACTTCATTATATGGCTGAAATGACTCCAAGGAGAAATACAGGGTGTTTTTTACATTTTTCTGGGATCAATCTGTATATCTGGCCAGTTAATTCTACTGAGATTTAATAATGGACTTTAACACACCAGTTTTTCCACCATAAGGACGCAAGATTAGGGTATGCTCATTTTAGGTGCTCTCCCCAAAAGAATCTAAACATTATTTCTCCTATATCCTATAAAATGGCACTGCCTCTCTAATTTTCCCATCAGGGGTTAGAGATTTTGGACACATATTCAGCTAGGCTCACTATTCTTAAGTATCCATCTTTACAAACCTGGAGGGGTTCCTTTAACTAATAATAATGGCAGGAAGTGACCGAAACTACAATATGGAAAGCATTAAAATAGTTTAGTATATGATTTATGCAAATAAATATGCATCAAACAAACTACAACTAATAGCCAGCATCACTATTGTACATGTCTGGTATTAATTCAATTCCTCGCCACCAAAACATGAGTGGAACCCTCAGGCACATGTAGCTCAGGGAAATGACCCTCAATCACTATCAAGATGGTCCATGTCTCACAGAAGTGCATAATAGACCAATCACTTCTTAAAAGAAGCTCTTTCTGTTAATTGCAATAAAGGAATTTGTTAAACTTCTTAGTGTGGGATCTGCCAAATGCACACAATGTCTTCCTGGATGGAATTTCCTGTCTGAGTCTGTGCAGTGGAGGATCTTAAGTGCAGCCCGCACGAGGCCACACTGACTTTTAGCACCATGAACATAACTCTTAGGATGGGAGCTACATGAAAACCTTTCCCTTGTTAGGAAAGCTGTTCATGCTAGTCTTCCTTCCTGTGTTACTTTATGAAATGTCCCCTGGGTATTGCTGCTATTGGTATCACATGTCCTCTTACGTTTAGGCAAAAGCCTCAGATAGCATTTTTGATTGACTAGATTATTCCCTCGAGAACATATTCTTTTATTTATTGGAGTATAATTGACACGCAATATCCTATTAGTTTCAGGTACATCACAGTGATTCCATATTTATATAAATTGCAAAATGATCCCCCCCACAAGTCTAGTTACCATCTGTCAACCATACAAAGTTATTACAATATTATTGACTACATTCCCTACGCTGTACACTACAACGCCATGAATTATTTATTTTACAACGGGAAATTTGTACCTCTTAATCCCCTTCAACTCTTTCACCAACCACCCCCAACCCCTCTCCTCTCTGGTAACCACCAGTTTGTTTCCTGTATCTATGAATCTGTTTCTCTTTCATTTTGTTTGCTCATTTGTTTTATTTTTCAGATTCTATGTACAAGTGAGATCATATAGCATTTGTCTTTCTATGACTTATTTCACTTAGCATAACACCTTCTAGGTCCATCCATGTTTTTGCAAATGGCAAGATTTCATTCGTTCGTATGACTAATATTCCATTGTGTGTGATATATATATTTATCCATTCATCCATCAATGGATGCCTAACTTGTTTTAATATCATGGCTATTGTAAATAATGCCACAAAATTTGTTCTTGCCTAAGAACAAGTTATGCCACAACCAGAGGCCTCACTCCAAGTTCCCTTTCATCCTCAAACTGGCATTTATATTGATAGTTCCTAAAATTCTCTGAAACATGCTTTCTGAGAGGCAATCTGGTGTAAGGCAGTGATTTAAAACTTTGCCTACATGTTAGAATGGCCTGGAGCATTTTTTTAAAGTACCAATGTCTAGACCTTACCCCTGAGATTCTGATGTAATTGGCCTGGGTGAAGCCTGAACTTGGAATTGCTGTAACAACCACGGTCACTGTAAGAATTAAATGTGACACTGAATGCAAGACACCAGACACAGTGATTGGCACAGCTATTTACTTGATAACTGCCACCCACGCCTTCGTCGTTTCTTCTGAAACAAAGGGAGTGCCTAAAATATGGTTCTACTTCAGGGTCAGGACGGCTGGCAGAGCTCATTGGAGCAACTCATTAAAGGAGAAGATGACAGCAGAGGGAGGAGTAGCCAGCCCCTGACAGGGGACTGTGACACAGAAAGATTTTATTTTAATGCAGGGCAAAAGGTCAGGAGAATGAAGAAAGAAAAGTCTGATTTAGCAAAATCTGATTACCGGGCAATTTTAAAAAGGGTCACCGCCAACACTGTGCTGCTGCACAAAGTCCATTTTATTCAGAAAAATGGGGGTTGTAGAGGTGAGTAATCATAGGCTCCATTTATCTTATTATTTATATTTAAATAGAAAGGTCAAGGCCAAAGTTGGCAAGCAAGAAAGAGGAGCTAATGGAAGTTAGGGAATCTTCTTGGGAGGGAACAGAGGAACCAAGTTCCTCTCAGATGTCAGCCCACACCCTGTCCTCCCTATACATTTCTTTAAAAAAAAAAAAAAAAAAAAAAAAAGGAGCGACATATGACAAGCAATTTCCTCATCATCATTTTAAATACTTTCAACGACAAACATTGTCAGGTAGCTAGTCATTCATCTGTTCAACATACATTTACTGAGCTGCTACTATGTGCTAATCCCCCTGCTAACACTCAGATTCCACAAGTGATGCACTCTGAAGCTCAGTAACTTGTCTGAGAAGAAAGAGTAAATCTGAGGCTTGATCTGAGGTTCGACTCCAAAAAGCATTTAGAGATGACAAGGTCCCCTCCCGTAGCTGGGAACGTGGAAGATGTGATATCCCTGGTTTAGAGCTCTTGCTTATGTCTGATACTCCCTTCCTCTGCACCAACCCCAGCAAGTTTTCTCCAGTCTTACTGCATGTTGCACTTCGAGGATCAGCTAGTAAATCCCCTTCTTCCAGAGGCCTTTCCTGACCCCACATGAGCTGACTCTCTATTTGTAGACCTCTGGCAGCTTGCGCATGCCTCGTCATGGCAAAATTACACTGCGTTATAATTATTTACTCTCATGTCTTCTGCACTGAACCATGAAATCCTCAAAGACAGGGGTTACTCATGATTCGTATTTGTATTCATAGGACCTGGCATAATGCCTAATGAAGAGCAGGGTTGAGAGGGAGGGAGGGAGGGAGGGAGGGAGGAAGGAAGGAAGGAAGGAAGGAAGGAAGGAAGGAAGGAAGGAAGGAAGGAAGGAAGGAAGGAAGGAAAAAGGTGAGAAATTAATCTGGATATGAGATTTGAATCAACATGGGAGTGAATGCTTGCTTTCCTTTGCTGAGAAATCAGTTCAAGAAAAATCACAAGGAAAGGAATGTGGGGTTGTGTGGAGAGTCCATCAGGGCTACGACCTGGCTGGGAGGGAAGGCTTCAGGCTTAGCAGCCGAGTTATAAGGTCCGAGGATGTCTGGCAGGATGAACACACAGTCAGCCATGGGACAGGTATCGACTGAGCACCTACTACCAGCCAGGTATTCTGCTCAGCAGAGCAAATGAGAGCAGCACAGGCCCTGCTGTCATGGAGCTCACAGCCCCACACACTAAAGCTGTTCTGAGAGACAAAAAGGAATCAATTAAGGACCTCACCCAGGGAGTGATGCAATTTAAGTGAAGGCTGAGGGACATTTATCTTGTTCAAAGTGAAGAATGATCTGGAATGAGGGAGAGAGGAAGGAAAGAGGGGAGGGAAAGAGAGAAAAGAAGGGGAGAAAATGATGAGAAGTTATAAATTGGACTCTGAACTCTGTGATGGCAGAGTCGTATTCTGTGTCGCCCAGTCTTGAGTCTGTCTGATTCATCAGTGTGTCCCCAGCACCCAGAAAGTGCCGGGTATGACAGGTACCCAAGCAATATTCAAGGAGTGGATAGGGTAGGAGGGGAGAGAAGAGGAGGGGAAGGGAGGGGACAGGAGGGGAGGGGATGGATTGAAGTGAATTGAGGGAGGGCAGTAGAAGAGCCCTGAACTGGCTGTCATGGTCCCTGGTGTCCAGTCCTTCCCGGTTCTGTCATTGATCGAGGACTTTCAGTAGCTTCCCTGGTCTTCATTTCCTCATCTGTTGAAATAGGGGGGATTTCAGTTTGTACACTAGTTTTCCATAGTACAAATAGTTTATATGGTCAAATTAAAGGCTGCATGGTCAGCTCACTTTGGACAATGCTAGGTTAAATAAATATAAACAGGGCTCTTGGCCATGGGGCATCTCAGAGCCTTGAGCATGCCTGTGTGAGTTGGAAAGGTCCAAGAGGAAGGTAACATATGCTGTAGTTCCCAAACTCATATGACCACAGAACCCTAACCCTCTTTTTTTTTTTCATTATTAACCTTATAGAACCTCTCCGGCTCTGATGGTCTGTGACGTCATCCAAGTTCACCAAGACAAGGAGGGCCATGTGGATCCGGGGACTGGTGACTAGCTGGGTTTACCTCGAGTAGAGAGTCTGGGTAGGAGAAGAAGAGGCCCCTGTTTGGGAGATGGGAGGAAGGGTGGTTGCAGGGAGACCTGAAGTTCCAGTGAAGAAGTCTGAGATCGCGATGTGAGTGAGACCTGGATTCTCACTCAAGAAAAGCAAGCCTTCCTCGGTGTGAGGCATTGATATTCTCACACGGTTTTTAATTTCCCGTCCTTGGGATTAGATATGTCAGAGAGGAATCCTTTGGCCGCCTCATCTCAATACATCCCTGAGCTTTTATTTTGTTACCAATTTCCCTACATTGTGTGCTTTCTTTGAGAATCATGACTGTGTGAATATTTGACAATTGAATGGTACAAACATCTTGAAACATACAGTTTTCCCCAGAGCTGCATTTCATACTATAATCCGCGGTGATCTTGGTTGCCAGAAACACTCAGGCCGTTAATGGATTTGGAGGCGAGATGCTGGTAATGAGATTTTCAAATGCGAATTGTTTTGCTTTCAAATGCAGGGTGAAATTCAACAAAATATTGCCTTAGACATGCTGGTATAGTAAGTCCAGCTGATTAAATGAATGCTTGCTGTGTGTTTCATGTAGGTCTTTACTGTTTCAAACAAAAACTAGAAGAGGACCAGTCTTATTATTTCTGAGGGGATGGGTCCTCGAGGCCCAGCGTTGAGTAATTCTGTATTCTAGGGTCACACTTAGCCTCTTCACAGCCACAGTCTTGAGAGGTTGATTTTTTTTCATGCATTCATTCAACAAATATTTATTGAGAGCCTACTATGTGCTGGACACTGTTTTGTGCATTGAATAATAGAGCATGGAACATTTTACAGTTTCCGTTGTCATAAGGCCGATAACCTGGTGGGACACATACACACAATAAACAAGTCAAAACAAATATTTAAATGTCTGATGGCAATAACAGCCTTGGAGAAAAATAAAGCAAGGTAAGGGTTAGAGAGGAATGGGTGGGTCCTTTTAGTTAAGGTGTCAGGGAGGACCCCTGAGGGGACTTTAGAGCAGAGATGCTGGAGAGAAGAGGAAACTGGAGGACCGTGACTGCTCCATGCTTCACAACTCTTAAGTGATAGAGCTGGGTTTCGAGTCCAGCTTTATCTGATTCCATAGCATCAGCCGGCCTCACTGGGAACCAGACTGAATTATCAGGGCAAGACAGGAATTTGGAGATAATGCTACACATGGAGGAGAGAGCTGCCAGAATCTGAAGGAGTCGATGCCAAGATACAAAGAAAGGAAAATCAGGCAGGGCCAGGCAGACAGGCACGAAGAAGATGGGTAGCTGTACTAGAGCCATCAGCCTGACCTGCCTGGCCCTGACGCCTCAGTCAGCGGGACGAAGCTGGGCTCGTCCTCCTTTCCCAGGCCAGCCTCTCTTCCTGAACGGCACCCAACATCTGCCAGCCACGCGAGTGTGACCCATCACATCCCCCTTGGTGCCTTCTGTTCGTCATTAGTCATACCCTCAGGACCTCTTTGCGAGCATCTGTAAGTGTGAACAGCCTAACCTTCGTGGAAGTCCTCCTTCAGAGCTAGCATCCCTCCTCGATAAGCGGCACGTCTACTCCCTGGGAGCTGGAGTAGAATAGAGGAACTGATTGCCAATAAGCAAATGATCTCAAGAGGGGCAAAATCAGCCTCTTCTTCTCCCATCCATATACACACCATTCTTCCCACACCAAGATGGGACAACAGAGCCCCTTCCAGAAGGACCATCTCCAGATCAGTTTCCCCTGTGTGTATGGGAATATTTAAGGCCCTGCAGCTTGATCTCACCTGGCCTGATTCCCTCCCCACAGGAGAGGGCCTTTTGGCTCTGAGGACCTTGAAACTATGTAAGTTCCGTTGCCTTCCCCTCTAACCCTGAGCTGCCTAAGACACAGGAGCATGAGAATTCACCACTCCATCTCCAGCTTTTAGCACAGTGGGCACAATCTAAGTGCTCGAATGTGAGTAAGATAGATGAAAGGGATGAATGACCTTAATTCATCAAACTGAGAGTCTGTAGCCTCTGTGATGTGCTGTGCCCCATCCCTGCAGCCCCCTGATTTCAACACAGCTGTGGTGGACAGTCCCCAGCATCCCACATCTAGTGGGCCCCAGAAAAGGACACTCAGCTGCCTTAAAGGCAATAAGAAGCGAAAGGGAGTCAACGAACCCAGGGACACATGTCAACTACTAGGGGACAGGATTCAATGGATAAATTCTCAGCCTCCCCATCCTCTGTGGGACAGTCTGAAGTGTGTTCTTCATAAGGTCCCCAGTGCGACTGGACCCAGCACCCTCATCAAACACCAGCTCATTAACACACCCTTCACTGGCTTTCCTCCTTCCCTGCCCATCTTGCTTTCTCTGCTCCCTCAGTGTACTTCCTTGAGTCACCTCCCAAACAAACTCCCAGCACCCAGGTTCTTGTCTCCAGCACGATTTGGGGAACCCAAATTAAGGGACAAACAGGGGCTCTACTTGGTGGGCCTGTTCAACCCCCTGGTGTTCAGTTTGTTTTATTTATATATTTTTTTTCTTGATGTTTGACCCAACCTTTGAAAATCCCCAACCACAGTCTCTCTTCCTCTCCATCCAGAGGTCCCCAAACAACACCCCAAAGACTCAGCTTCCACGTTGGCCATCATTTCTGACACATCTTCTTCTCGGACAGGAAAACTGAATGCACTTAATACTTGGCACGGATGGTACTTGGGATACTTTCCCCAACCCCAAAAGCTGGAAGTTTAGCGGCCATATCAAAACACTTATCAAACCACTCAGAGAGCACAATCTTCTCGAAATTACATCAGACTCTCTTTCAAAGCAGAACAGAACCCACAAGTACACCACTTGGAAATATGGCCATTTGAGAAATGACGGCAATTGCTCCAGAAGCTCCTCTCCACCCTGCTGCTGTGCTGCCTGGTTAACCCAGGGTCCTCTGCAGCAACGGGATGCAGAGAGCTGTGAGAAGACGGGCTCCTTTCAACAAAAAGGCAGCCTGGCCGAAGAATCCTTTCATTCCGGTTTCTGGGAGACTCTGCCTTTCATCTAACTGAGCGGGGAGTCTGAAGGAACAGAAGTGTCCCTATTGAAGTGCTGCATCTGAAACAGATGCTGGGTGTTCATGGAGCAAATGCCTCTTGGAAAGAAGTTGAAAACTCAGCCAGAGAGAGAGAGAGAGAGGAAAACGCTTTGTGTCTGGGTGGGCTACGTGCAGAACCTGCTGGAGCCCACAGAAGGAAAGGTCTGGAGAGGAAGGAGCTTGGTGTAGCTGACCCTATGGCTGCCACCCCGAGCCCCTCAGCCCACCCCAGGGATCATTTGCCAACATTCCGATACACCCAACATCTCCTTGAGTCTCCCTGGCTGAGAGCAGGTTTGGCCCGTGAAAAAGATAAGCTAGTGTGCTGAAGACCCCCAATCAATGAGGGGCAGGATCGGTAGATAAAACCCTCAGCTTCCTTGGCCTTTGGTGAAACAGTTCAAGGGGTTCCACGTACTCACCAGAGGGTCACCAGTGAGAATGAACCCAGGAACCCACAGCAGTAAGTCACTCACTGACACCCCATGTATTAGCTGTGATCTCTTCCTTGACTCACCTCCTCGGTCCCTCACAGTGCTTCTTGGGGTCACATCCCAAATAAACCTCCAAATACAGTCACATTTGGAGGTACTAAGGGTTAGGACTTCAACCTATGAATTGTGTCTCAACACATGCATCTCAACATATGAGACGGGGCTCAGTTCAGCCCATAACAGACCCCAAGACATGCCCAACTCTAAGCTGACGAAGGACTCTGATTCCACCACTGGCAAGGTTCCTGGATGTGGCAGCTCTTGGTTAGAGAGCAAAGCAACGAAGGATAATGAGGCCTGAAACGAGCCTGTCAGAAATGAGGAGGTGGCAGGAGGGCAGGGTGTGAAGTCTCAGCCACAGCAACTATGTGACCCACCAGTGAGTCTGGTCCCATGTCTATGGAAATAAGCTCATTATGGTTAAATCTTTTTTCCAGATCCTGGTTGATTCATGAAGTGGTTTTTAACATGGATAATCACTTCATGAATCACCGACAAGCGTGAGAGCCAAATACCTGGCGCTTACGAGTGCCGCCTCTCTTGTCTGCCATGATCTGAGGTGTCCCCTCTCAGCAACCAGGTGTGCAGACAAGAAAAGTCCTCATTCATGTGCCAGAGTCTCCCGCTTCGGGAATTCCACACCGGCCATTTTGTCGGGCACTGATTCTCCCCCAAATGCTTCATGATCATTAATGAATTAATTCTGAAAGCTTACTTTGAAATCATCACAACATTGGGCATGAAATGATCAGCCATCAAATTCTGCAACACTGTTTCTGGGAGAGGTAAAATGACGTGGCTCAGCAGGTGTCCCAGCATCCATGTTCCTGCCCAAAGGAGAATCTGCTTCAGCCCAGACTGCAACCCAGATAATGCCATTCCCTCCAGGCAAAGAGAATATGTATCTCTCAGACAGACTGCCGTCTTCAAAGAACACAGAAACTGAAGGATCAGATTGGAGAGAGATACAGAAAGCTGCCACATGGTATGTAGATATTAGAAACACACAAAGATGGCACCTACAAACCGAAAGACTTCTTGAACACTTGAGGTGCAGAGACCAGCAACTTAGAAACAGAAGCCCCTTAAAGGGAGAGACATACAGACGTTGTTCTCAGACACCTGCCCGGCTCACTCCCTCCCTTCATTCACCTCACCTCACTGCCCGGCCACCCCCCAGAAGAGCTCCCACGGGCCCCTCTGCTGTCCTCTCCTGATGCCTTGTCCTCCACGGGACTTATCACCACCCATCCCCTTCTCTAGCCGTCTACTGGCTTTTCTGTTTCCTCCCACTAGCAATCAAGCTCCGCAAGGAAGGTCTCTATTTGTTTTATGCTCTGGCCCCAGCCCTCAGTTTAGGCCATTTCTTACCATATCCTGCCAACATCAACTACAGATGTAGGAAAGGGTCTCAAGTGTTATTTTGTCCAAATGCCCATTTTCCAGAAGAGGAGACAGGTTGAAAGGACCGAGTGTCATAGTGTAGAGACTAGGTCTAGACTTCTTTTCCCCACAGCCCGTTTCCTGTGCCTCTTTTTTTCCTTGCTCCCCTTTTCACAGGATCTCCTCCACAGCGCCCCCCACCATGACTTCAGCACCCTGGGAATGGACTTTCCACAGCGCTCTCCTGACTCTGCCCCCTAGCGGCAGAGATTGAGCAGAACCTCCACTACGCCACTCTCATTCAAGAAGTCACTGAGCGTGTCTGCTCTGTGCCCTTCACGACGTCCACAAAGATTTGTTGACAGACGTGTGCCAGGCACCGAGGAGACAAAGCTAAAGAATAACAGCAACAAGATCACTATTTCTCCTCCTCGTGGCACTCCCAGTTCAGCAGGAGGGGCAGGAATTAAACAAACCACTCTCCCAATTTGCTTCCAAATGTAACTCCGGTTAAAGCAAGAGCCATGGAGGAGACAGAGTGTCTGAGGGACTCGAAGTTCATGAAAGTCTTCCCCAAGGAAGGAACATCCAAGTTGATGCCTGAAAAAGAGGTGAGAGCCATCTAGGCAAAGAGAGAGAGAGACAAGAAGTGTCCAGGCCTCCAAGGAGGGGACACGCCATCTCATTCCTGGGCTGCAGGTTCCTAAGTCCAGGGTACTTAGCAGTCAGGTGGCCTGGGTGTCAGAAGCTTCTGGCTAACTGACATCTGACCAAGAAACATATCTTTTGATAGTGAAGGTAGAAATGTTTCAATAAAATATCTCTGTCTCTTCACTAGACTAACAGCTTCTTGCAATACTGACGGTGACTCAGGACTTTTTAGGGTCTCAGATTCCTTATTCCAAACCCCAGACAAATAGGACCACCCTCACTGAACTTACGAAAAAGCAGTGCCACCATACCATAATTTGGGGGCTGCTGAGGACACTGCCTAATGTCCATGGGCCTTGGAATCAGGAAGATGTGGAGTCCAGCCCCAGCTCTCTCCCAATGCTGGCTGGATGACCCCAAGCGAGTCACTTCACCACCGTGGGCTCAGTTTCCTCTACTTCTTAGTGTCCTTGAAATGTCAAAATATGATTAGCTTTGTGAATTGCCCAGTACATAATAGGTACTCTATGACCATTTCCTTTTTAAAATGGGAACAAAGTAGTGTCCCTAAAGCAGGCAGCATTTGAACCAGTCCTTAAAGAATGAATGGGAATTTTCCAGGTAGACAAGGGGGAAGGGAATTCCAGGATGACAGAATGACTCATACAAAAGCACATAAATCTGCGACAAGGAAATCCTCCCAGGGGCCTGAAGCGAAGGAAGCATGATGTGGGGGACGTAGCTGCAGATGAGAAACAGAAAGGGCCTTCTGGGAACGGCTTGTGGAAGGCCTTGAATGCCACACCAGAGAGATGGCCTGGCAGTGGTGGGGAACAATTAGAGCGTTTTCAATAGAGAAATAATGAGATCAGATGAATTCCTTCGAAAGGTCACTCATTCTGGGCAGCAGCCAGGAAGATGGAGTGTTGGAAAGAAAGAGATGAGGCAACCACTAAAGATATTTTGGTGGAAGTCCAGCTGGCATGTGAAGAGTCTAGGGCTTTGGGCTGAAGGATGGGAGAGGGTGAAGAGGGCTGGACTGGCAGTCGTGGAGGGTGAGTGGCTGAAGCAGATGGACGGTGCCAGAAGGCACTGTCCCAGCACCCTCCCTCAGGCTGCCTCTCCCCTCTGCACACACATGCACCCATAGAGGAGATGTCTGGAGAACAGGGCAGTAGCCCACTCCTCCCCAACCCAGCAAGAGATGCCCCACAAGTGCCTTCCTTCCATCATCACTCTCTCTCCTCTCACTTCTTGGTATCCGGAAGCCATTCTTCCCTAGCTGTACCAGCTTTTCTTTCCCTGTAACATATCAAGCATCTCTCTGTTATTTCAAAGTACCCTCCAACTGAGCCCTGACTGACCTCACTCATCTTCCTACCGGCCTCCACCTTCCCAGCAGCCTCTCGAGCTCTCGAGCTCCTGCATTGCCCCTCCTGAAACCACAACACATTCATTCTTTACACACAGCCTCCTCATCAGCCAAGCCCTTATCTCAGTCTGGTTCCCAGCTTAAACTAAGTTATTAAAAACCCTGCTTTGAAAACAGCCTCCCTTGTTGCAATTATATGCAGGTTGTACTTCCAGCCTTTGTCTCTTTAGATCAGGGACTGCATTGGACTAAATCAGGCAGTATGTGTGCTTGCCGATACCTCCCAGCCTGCGTCACTGTGCCTTTGATGGGAACTATCCCATCTGTAATTAGTTTACTGGGTTAGGGACCCAAATTTCCTCTGCAAAACATTAGGCTGAGAGGTTTCGCCCGCACCTCTTCATAGGAAGGCAGCTGTGCTTTGAGAAACCTCAGACACTCCATTTCCTGAGCCTCTTTGGAGCCCAACAGAGCCTTGGTTCTAATCCAACACCTACCATCCCAGGCAAAACTAAATTTAAGTTTTATTTCAATACACTATAAAGTGACCACTTTGTTCAGCAAGATAGCAGAGATCATTTCAACAAATAATTATTGCAAACCTACTATGTTCCAGCTGTGAAAGATGACCAGACTCTTCATGTGGCTCACATCTGGGTGGGGTGGGGAGCTGGAAGAAAGTCGGAATAAACTGTTTATCACTTGATGTGATAAATGCAATGTTATGCATATGTGAAATGGACTCAGTTGACTGAATGATGCCTGAGTTATGGTTTTTTTGGTTTTAATTTTTAAAACTATGGTAAAAACCCAATGCTAGTGAAGCCAGGGTAAAATTTGCACAATGCTATAAGACACCAAAAATAAAATTGCACATGAAGACTCAGAATAGTGAGCATAATATTCCCTCCTATCCTGATAATCACCCTCTCCTAGGAATTTATCCTAAATTATGAGGCAAAAGGAACAAAGATGCTTACAGATGTTTGATATGTCATTGTCTAGTAAAAATGGTCCAGGTAATTGAGATACATCAACCCAAGGGTACAGTAGTTTAGTGATTTAAAGCAACTATGGAGACTAGTAACTTGAACTCTACTTGGAATCTAATTTCAAGTAAAAGAAAGAACACACAATGTTATGTTCAATAACTACTTATGGTTTCTGCATTCAAAGTCTTCACCTTCTAGTGGACTGTGCTTTGAACATCAATAGTCTGAAAGATCTTTCTCTCCATGCTCCCATTCAACTCTTACAACAACCCTGTGCCGTGGCCATCACAGTCCCCATTTTATACACAAGGTAACTGAGGCTCAGAAAGATTGATAAGCACACAGCATGTAAATCAAGGAGCTCTAACCCATGTCTCCTAACTCTAGTTCCAGGGAGTCCTGGTTAGGAACTCTAGTTCCTAACTCTTATTTCCATCAGCCAACCAAGTATGATGTCCAGAAAGAACTACTAATGCCACTGGAGGACCATATGTCTGCTGCTGGAGAAGCCCATAATTCCTCACCAAAAAAGCCTGGATGAGCTTTTGTTCCAAGACATCCAAACCAGCCAGTGGGGACAGAGAGGGTCCCTAAGTTCCAACCAAACCACAGCACCTACATGTGAACAGTTGACAGGGAAAGTATGTAACCAGTCATGCATTGATTTACACAATCATATAATTAGGCTTGGTTCTGGGAGGCTGGGACAGGAGGACAGAAGTAACCACCTTCACTGTCCCACTGCTGAGTCATCACCAAACACAGGCATTTAAGAAGGGGTACTTCACGTCTTCATCCATCGATGGACATTGGGATTGTTTCCAAATCTTGCCTTTGCTGGGTCTGAAGGTAGTTCTTTTGAAGAACCTCCATACTGTTTTTTTATAGTGCCTGCACAAATTTACATTCCCACCAACAAGGTTCCAATTTCTAAATACATACAATGGAATATTATTCAGCCTTGAAAAAGAAAGAAATCCTGCCATTTGTGACAGTATGGATGAGCCCTGAGGACATTGTACTAAGTGAAATTAGCCAGACACAGAAGGACAAATTCCACTATATAAGTGGAATCTAAAACAGTCAAACTCATAAAAGCAGAGAGCAGAATGGGGGAGAGGGAAATGGGGAGTTGCTATTCAAGAGGTATAAGGTTTCAGTTAAGCAATACAAGTAAGTTCTAGAACATCAGCTGTACAATACTGCGCCGATAGTCAACAACAATGTATTGTACACTTACAATTTTATGAAGAGGGTCGATCTCATGTTTTGTGCTCCTTTCCCAATTTCAGAAAGTGTGCATGTATGAGTTAGGCACTGGTGCTTACCTCTGTTTTCCCCTTCACTTGCCGTGGTGACCTTGGGCAAGTCAGTCGATCTCTCTGTGTCTGTCTCCTCATCTGTAAAATAAGAATAATGTACCTGCTTCATAGAATTATCGTGAATTTCAATGTTTGTCTGGTGTTAATAAGCTTAGAACCGTTCCTGGAACCTATTCAGCAGACGTCATCCTCGGTGCTTTATATATACACTTCTCAATTTAGTCTCAAGACTTCCTGTGCAGAAGGAACTAATATTTCCATTTTACAGGTAAGGAAACTGAGGCGTTGGGCCACATGTGTGTAAGGGGCCAGTGAATGCCACAGATGGTAGGTAGGCCGTGGAGAAGGAAGAAGTCCTGCTGCCTCCTGGAGAGGATGGCATGGCACCTGGGCTTTAAGGAACAGGGAAGATGGGGATCAATCTTCTCAGAGCTCCTAATGGCACAGGGTTGAGAGGATGGATGGATGCTCAAGAATGAAGAGATCAATGGCAAAAGCGTGTTCTCTCCTGGGCCTCGAATGCCTGGCCAAGGCGTCCAAAGATGCTTCCTTGGGAGTGGTAAGTCAGAAAGGCTGCGAGGCAGGAGCAGAAGCTGGTCACCTGGTCAACACAGGTGCATCAGGACCCCACGTCAGGTGCCACTTTACAAGCCTGACCATTTCCACCATCCACTCCACTGAACAGGCTCTGAGCAAGGCTGAGAAAGCAGAAACCAATGAAACACATTCCCGCGGTCAAGGATGTCCCCGCTGCAGCCCAGCACTTGGTAGACCTTAATGTGCACTTGAGTTACCTAGGGAGCTTATTATAAACAGATTCTAATTCAGTAAGTCTGGGATGGGGCCTGAGAATCTGCATTTCTAGCAAGTCCCCTGGCAATGCTGACCCATGGACCACACCTTGAGTAGTAAGAGTCTGACATATTTGTTTTCTTTCCAGTCTCATAATTCTAATCCCAACCAGTAGCACAATGCCTGGCCCAGAGCAAGTGCTTCATAAAGCATTTATTAATCAAAAAAGCTTAATCACTTTCACTCCTATTATCGAGTTTGATTAAGGAGACCCATACACACGTCAGGGGCTATTTCATCTCCCTGGTCCGTCTTCCTACAATCTAAGTAGTAGAATTCAGCATCCCTTTTCCACTCTCACAGGTTCGTTTCTTTTTATTACACAAATGACGTATGTTCATTGAAAAATGAGGAGGTAAAAAAGGTAATCAAAAAGAAAAGAAACCACAATCTGATATACACTCTTTCAGACTCTGTGTGTTTACACACTCTATATTCTGTTGGTGCTTTAATGCTCTTCAATTATGAAGCATATTTCCCATGCCAAAAATATTTTAATGGCTGCATAATATTTCATTATTTACAATTGTCATCGAGCTCACATTTCACAGACTTAGTGATGACCTCAAAATAAAAAAGCAAGGTCCGTGCTGAAGAATGTGTGGGAATGGGAAGAATGTTACAATGCCTGCCATTTGCTTTAAAATGGTCCAGTGAGCAGGGAGGTATAAGGCAATAAAGAACAGGACAGGTCGTATGTCAATCCTCATTGAACTGAGTGTTGGATGTATGTCAGGGGCATTATGGGACTCTCTCACTTATGCATGTGTTGGTAACTTTCTAATAACCATTTAACAATAAAAGCAAGGTCCAAATGAGATCTAGGAAGAGGTTTCTGGGATAGAGGTGGAAAGTGTTGGAAGTTCATTTTTTACCCCACCCCACCCCCAAAAAAAAGAACAATGTTTCATTTAGGACCATTCATCCTGTCACTACAAAATTCCAAGGTCCTTGAGCTACTGAATTGCACTGGAATAATCTGCCTTTATTATTTCCTGTCCTATCAGAGTGGATTTGCATTTTAAGTGCATGCTTGATGTCACATCTAAATTGGAACGAATTGAGACGTGCAGGAATGTGGAAGCCTGTCGGGGCCGACATGATTTAGAGACCTTCAGACAGATGGCGGTTCTGGAAAACAGCCCTGCCCTCTGTGTAGCTTGTGTGAAACTCGGCCAGGTCAGTTCACCTCTGAACCTCAGCCTCCTAATCTGTAAGAGGAAAGGATTTGAACTGACTTTACAACTTCTCTCTGCTCAGAAATAACTAGATTCTACTCTGGGAACCCCTTTCACCACTCTGCTTTGCAATATGCAAATCAGGATTGGGTAATTGGGCAAAGCTGGTGGGAACCATTTAATAAACTTTGATAACATTACACAAAGTAATTGTTCAATTATTTCAAATGGTTCAGTTCAGAAAGTACAACGGGGTGCAGTGGGGGTGGGGGGTCCTTAGAAATTACCTTTGCTTATTAATCATCTTATCCAGTAGACGCCAAATAAGAATGAAGACTTGTGGGAGTGTTTTTGTTTTAATTCTGATTAACTGCACTTTCATCTAAACATTTTTAACCTGTGCTTTGGCCTTCCTCGTATGGATGTTGACTGAATTCTGTTATCAGGATTTTAATTAACACCAGGTAGAGAGGGGAAGTTGGATGACACACTATTACTTCTGTTTGATTTAAACTCAACGTTGGGGACTCTTCTTTGAGGCGCTGCTGAAATTGTCTTATCTCGTACTTTCCAAGGATGGCTGTTTCATGTAAATGTCATTTCTGCTGTCCAAAATGTTACAACATGCGCCAGCACAATAGAACTACTGTCTTGTTCTAAGAGACACAAGGGAGCCAGCAAGCTTTTGATCAAAGGCACGATTCACACATCAAAGTAATAACTCTTCTGTTAAAGGAATCAAGATGGAGTAAAGGAATGGAGACTCTGGTTTTAGTGATAGCCTAGCCTCCTATGCTGGGAGGTGCCTGGATTTCCAAGGCTTAGTCCGCCTGCAGAAAACCAGCTGGAAAGGGGCACTTGGTGGTACAGAAAGATTTATGGCCTCCTGGAGTCAACGTGCTTGCATTCAGTTTTTACACGCTGCAATCCCCACACAGAGGTGGTGGCTAAGAGCCTTTGGTATACGATGGACCTCGGTTCAAACCCATGCTGTGTCACTTGCCAGCTATGTGACTTTGAATAGCTTATCTTACCCCTCGTTTCTTCATCTATGAAATGGAAAGGATGTCTGATTCATGGGTATACACACACACACACACACACACACACGCTGTGGTATGTTCATACAATGGACTATGTCACAGCCATAAAAAATGAACTATTGCTAAGCACAACAAAGTAAATGAATGTCAAAAACATTATGTTGTCAGAAAGAAGCCAGGTACTAAAAGGTGTATATTGTATTGTTCCATTTATATGAAGTCCTAGCATATGAGATCATACGCTGTGGTCTTAGAAGTCAGAATAATGGCCACCTCAGCAGGGGCCTGGCTAGCTAGGGAAGGGCATGGGAGAACTTGCTGAGGGGATGGGAATACTCCATCTTGATCAGGGAAATGGTTCCGTGACTGTATATATGTGAAAAGACTAACCAAAGTATATTCTGAAATGTATATCTCAACTAAAACGGTTGCATCAAAATAATATCATGATATCTGATGCACAGAATTGTTACGAAGATGAAATGAAGACAGTCCTTGGAATGCACCTACCCTGGGCGGGGCTGAGCAAGTAACCAGTGAGTGACAGCTGTCATTATTTCTCATGTTGTTCTCATCATTAATGTGATCATTTTAGGGGAGTTACACCTGAACCAGAAATTGGAGCGTAAAGTTCAGCATACAAGGCAAAAAATGCATTAAAATTGTCCCCTGAGAACCCTTTAAATTGTCCAATTGTCCATATAAACTACAGCTTGCCTCATGTGGTACATACAGCGCTGCTCAGTAACAGATGTTACTGTGTATAATGGATTCAGTAATGGGCAGGAGGTAATACCATGTTTCCCCAAAAATAAGACTGGGTCTTATAATAATTTTTGCTCCAAAAGACGCATTAGGGCTGATGTTCAGGGGATGTCATCCTGAAGAATCATGCTAGGGCTTATTTTCCAGTTAGGTCTTATTTTCAGGGAAACACAGTAAAGAGGGCTGGATGTAAGAAGTACACCTCTGTGGACAGTGATCAAACCAGGACCTTCCTTGCAAGAAGTTCTCAAGTACCAAGGCCAAGGGAAGAGTAGCACCCTCACCACCTCTCGTTCATGCCAGGAAAGGGGCTCACTGAGAATGGCAAGCATAATAACCAGACAAGGCAAATTCCAGTTGTCTGCTTCTCTCTCTCTCTCTCTCTCTCTCTCTCTCTCTCTCTCACACACACACACACACACACACACACACACACATTGAATTTGCATTAGTTAACTGAGCTTAAGCTGCAGCTTCAATGTACTGTGTTTCCTGGTCTCCATCCCTAATAGTGAAACACAGAAAGCTCTGCCTGGCCTGGCTCAGGGAGTTTCACCAGTTCCCTAAAAGGAAGAGCTAGGAAGTTAACATCATACCCATGCTGTATATTCTGTTACTTAAAAGTATTTATAATTATCATGAAAGTACTATTTGGTAAATCCAACACATTTCATTTCATATTTTGGGTTGTCTGTCGCAGCAAATCATTTGCAAGCTTTTAAAAATCTTGGATCCCTTGCATAATAGATGCCTCGGTGTGGGAGACCAAGGTGACAATGGCATCTGGGACTCCAGTGCTCACAGTGGACAGACCCAGTAAGCACCACCCACCACTGTGCCCTGAGGTACTGCTGTACACAATGGAGCCTGTAGGGAACCACAGAGGAGGTGTGTTATCACCAGGAAAGTCTGGCTTAGGAGTGCAGTCCAGCAGGGACTGCCCGGTGCATAGGAACCAAGTAGGGGGCAGCGCCTGTTTCCAGAAGCGTTAATGCTCTGTAACACTGGTGGGCTCAGATGCTTCTCTTCACACTGCGTCCAACATCCCATTAACTCACTTGGAGATCCTGAAGGGAGGCCTGGACAGGTGTTAAATTACCTTTCGCCACCCCACAGGTGTACAAGATATACTGCAGAAGCACATGTCACATGTCTCAGAGCAGGAGGCTCTGCCAGGGATTTCCTCTGAGCATAGAGATCTGGAAACTATATCACTTTTGACTTAGAAATGACCTGGATCAAGGGCCCAGCTTTCTAAGCATGACAGGATGATGAAAATATTCTCTGACAGCATATCCATGTGAGATAGAAGACACGGAGATGAGCTCTGGAGTTAGAAAAATGAGCGTCGTCCATTCTCTTATCCAACAGCCACTTATCATACACAGTAACATGCCCAGGCTGGCACAGGGGCTATGGGAAAGTCAGGAAGCAATAGTGATTTTTTTCTAAAAAATCTGAAATAAATCACACCTCCTCTCTAGGTGTTTAAGGCCTAGGTGAAAAGAAGGGACATGTGAACATGAAAAAGTAAAGTCCAGGGTCATCCAATTATTTTCCACAAACCTACACTAGGTGTCCGTCATGGACCAGGCATCGTGCCCCCTCTGGAGAATCACAAAGAGTCTGACACTGTGACGCCTGCAGGGAGCCACCTTCCAACAGAGAAGCTGGACAATTAAACAGATCATAATGCCGAGTGACAGGGAGTAATAGAGGTATACTGAGGGCCTTTGCAAGCACAGCAAATGAGCTATAATTTATGCCCGGGTGCGTCCAGGACACATGTGAGTTCAGCGCTGGTGCATAAGTAAGCCCTGGCCAGGGAGGCACAGGGAGGAGGGCATTCCAGGCCCAGGGAATGGCATGAGCAATGGCAGGATGGCTGGGCAGCCCATGCGTGCTGTGGAGAAAAGGCTGGAGCAATAGGCTAGTGTGGGTCACGAAGGGCTTGTGCCCAGGTTTAGAACTTGAACTTTGCCCAGAGGGGGAGGAGGAATGAGAGTTCAGCGCTGGTGTCAGGGAGGTGTGGGAGGAGCAATGAGAGGCAGGGAGGCTGTGCAGCCACAAAGGCGAGAGGCGGGAAAGCCTGGGTGAGGGGAGGGCAGTGGAAAGGAAGGGCAGAGCTCAGCAGCGGCTTCCTAGATGCTGGAGTGGAAGAATTCTCCATCTGATTCCATGATTCCCTACAGAAATCTCTCAGCACCTGTTCCCTAGGAACTTCAGGAAAGGTGTCAAAGCGTTTCCCTGCATCCCAGGAAGCTCTCTGACCTCTTTCCTCTCAGAGTCACAAATTGAAGACAAACAACCCTTAATCACACACCCTTTGATTTTCCTGTTTGCTTTTCCAACCAAAGAAATGTTCTTCATTGACGGTCCTGCTTTGTTCTTAAAAGAATCCGGCCAGAACTGACTCTGGGTGGTGAGCACACAATGGGATTTATAGATGATGTAATACAGAATTGTACACCTGAAATCTATGTAATTTTACTAACAATTGTCACCCCAATAAATTAAAAAAAAAAAAAAAGAATCCGGCCACCTTTTTCTTCAGAATCTTCAGAACAGTTACAAGCACTTGAGAAGACAAGGGGATAACAAAAGAAGTAAAAGATATGGTTCTTGCCCTTGAGAGATGAACAAGGCCAGTTTCTATTCTCCCCCCGGATGGGGAGCAAAGCTTCCTGATTGCACCAAACAAGGGGCAGAGCACATCCAGGGTAGGCCTCTCTTCCTCAGGTGACTGGGGCTTAGGACTACTTTTCAATATCATCAATTTTGAACCCAACAGCCTCACTTACTGGAGTACTTTCCCTTTCTTGGTACCTCACCTGATGACATCCATCACTCATCATAGAAAGGGAAGCATTATCTGCACGGCTCCCCGATGTCTTCCTTCCTTAACCAGAGGGGTCACATTGACCAGACTGTCTGCCCTCTTCCCAAGCAGCCTTAGTTTGGATTCCCCCAGAAGCAGATCCTGAGGCAAAGACTCAAGTTCAAGAGGTACCATTTATATATCATGCAATAAACGTGAAAATGGAAATTTAGAGCAAGTAAGTGATTCCACAGAGATCATACCCAGTATAATGGTTAATATCATTGCTTTTTATAGGAAAAACTCAATTGGATGGGATACTATGAAAGACGTTTTTCTGAGTTGGTTACACTTACAGGAAGTCTCTCTCTCTCTCTCTCTCTCTCTCTCTCTCTCTCTCTCTCTCTCTCTCTCCATGAATCACAGGTAGAATAGAAATAAACTATCTCTTTGTTGCAAGTTCCACAAACCGAAAGTAATGACAAATGTCACAACACCACTGCCCATGAGACTGGAGCAGAGGGGAGACTCCTTGCTACTCTGGCTCTTGACAAAGTCTCGTCTTCCTGGGATGGATCAGGATCCATCCAGAGGTCAAGCCCACGACCCCGCTGTGGCTCCCTACAGCCTCTTCCACCAATCAGTGCACACGTACCAGTACCACGTGCTGGCTGCTTCAGGTGCCACGTAGCTCAGCCCTCACAATAACCCTAGAAAGAAGAGAATGCTGTCTGCATTTGATGAACTATGACTCACTACCTAGTGGGGGAGCTGACATATGAACCCAGGCCTGTGTGAGTCCAAAGCCTGCCGTATTCCTCATTAAAAGGAATTGTTCTAATGTTAGCACTGCCTGCCTTCTTCGTTCCTTCATCCCAGAACTATTTCTGGAGCAGCTCTTTTGTGCACGTCTCTCACAGGCACTTCCTTTATGGAAGTCGGCAGCAGGGTAAACATAAATAAATCTCCCAGTGTTCCTATGGGTAGGAATTGAACTTCAGTCCAGATGGCCATCGAGCATTAAAGTGGGTATCACACAGGGCTGCCATTGCTGTTCATGTGTTTGTCTCTCCCACTCTGAGTGACAATCACACCACAGTATTTAAAACTGGGGAAATAACTAATGCTGATCAGTCCTCATATTTGATAAGTAAGAAAACGTCAGGTCACCGAGTAGATGTGATTTGCTGTGGCCTCACGCACATTCAGTGACAGAGTTGAGAAGGAAACTCAGACCTGCTGACTCCCAATCCATGCTCTCTCTGAGATCAGGGGCTGGGCCACCTCGGGTTGCTCTTGACAAGCTACCTCGTCCTGTCTACGTCTAGACCACTGCTGTGACGCCTCCCTCAGACTCCAGTACCTCTGTCTGTCTGACTCACAGATGCTCTCACTTCTCCAAACCTCCCCGAAAACACCCTCCCCAGCCTGTCCCGTGATTTGGCTTGTGGGTGGGTCTCATCCTATTCAGTGACGACCAGGATAACTACTTCCTGTCAAGCACACACAGGGCCCAGACCCTCTGAGCAGCCCAGCCAACAATCACGCTTTGGGGAGCCAATTAAGTCCCAGATCTGTGAGGGACTGATGGAGGGCAACACATCCACAAGAAGCCACTGAGGAGACGTGGCATTTTTCTAGGACTTTGGAATACAGTTGGGCCATTTAAATAAAGCATAAGGCTGGAGACAGAGATGAGCCGGCGACAGTCGGGCTCTCCTACCCTCTGGAATGAGACATCACCTGAGCTCAAGAAAACAAACCTTCAAAACGCAGCTGGTCGGGGGAATTAACGGGGCAGGAAGGGCAGGGCAAGATAGGGCAAGGCAGGGGGGCGAGTGAACAGAAGGGGGTTTCGCTCAAGATCCATTGATTTTTTTTTAATCATCATCATAAAATCATTTCTAAGGAATATTTTAGAATTTAAATGCTATGCAATTACAGCTTTTCCCCCTTTGACACTAAGCAGGGGATTGGAAGCTTAGAAGAGTTCTGGGGTTATTTTACCCCCGACTTGTTGCACTGGGGTATGTAAGAGATGGAAAGACACTGGACTATCAGCGGTGGGGTGGCTCTGGATGGTGGTGAGCTGTACATACTACAGGTGAGAGGAAGGACCCAGCATGGACAGAGGGTTCAATCTCTGTTTGTTAACTCAATGTTGGTCTTCTCAGGGAAAATAAAAGACTGAAAAGAAATGGTGGGAGGGCTCTGTCAGCCAGGACAAGGAATTCGAACTTCACCCTGTAAGCAAAGGTGGGAGGTGACAGTTTAACCAAGGGAACGCCATGAGCAAACTTGTGTTTTGGAAAGATTGCAATATGGAGTGTGACATGGGGGCAACGCAGCCCAATGGCTAAGAACACTGGCTTTGAGATCAGACCTAGCGTGCATCTGACTCTAGCGCTTCCTCCTGAGGGGGCACGACTCTGGGCAAGTTATTATTTAATATTTAATTTCTCTAGATCTTTGTTTCTCGTAAGTAAAATGAGTATATCATTGCTACACCCATCTCATGGCTTGAACTAAGTATGACAATCTATTTAAGGCCTGTCACATAGATAAGTCTTCAATAAATGGTCCCTGTTGTTTTCTCTATTTTCTTCCTAAGTCATAAATGTACAGACAGAAATTGAAGTAGCTGCCTCTCAACAACGACCCTCAAGGCCATGCCTGTGTTACCCACACTTCTCCTGAGAGCCACTCTCCTCCCTACAGCTCTGCCCTGTGTTCCAAGTAGAAGCTGTTGACTTCCCAACCCTACCTCTCCAGCCAGTGATTGGTTCAGGGCTTGGATATGTGACCCAAGTCTGACCAGTCAGAGCCCTTTCCCCAGAGAAAGTTGGCTGATGCTGGAGAGAAGATCCCCATTTCCTCTCACTGGTGAAGTTTTGAGATGTGAGCCTGGAAGCTGCAGATGACCCTGCAGATATAGAGGGAATTTACAAGGAGAGCATACGGCTGACGACAGAGATGAGATCTAGAGGGACAGTCCTTGTGGCATCTGAAGACCTAGTTTTCATTCCTGGGCTCCAAGAACTTGCCCTGGCTTTTCGGAGTCTGATTTCTCATCTTGTTCTTTAATTCTCTGAGCTGCCCTAATAGCCTTCCAATAAATTCTATTTTTTGCTTAAGCCAGTTCAAGTTTGGTGTCCATGATTTGTGACCAAGCCCCGTGATTTAATGCCACCATTGACTGATCTTAGCTTCAGCACACCCCATTAGAGCTCTGTAATTACCCATATATCCCCAACCCACCTCCAACAAATATTGTGTTTCTTTGTGATTTGAGGTACGTTAATCTCTAAAGACTAAAACACATAAAAATGAAATCAAGTTTCACTGTAAACCTAATGAATCAACTTTATTAAAGACTAAAATGATGTAAAATTAGCTCTGCTCCAGGATATCCAGGGTACATTGTCAGGACTTCCATCTTCCCTGTTGATCAACCCACTTGGTTACAATAAATCTCCAAAGGTTGCTAAACATCGAATATTCTTCACTTATATTTATCATCCGTTCTAAAGCTGACGTTTCCCATTGGATGTTTAGTCGCAGATTGCTTTGTTAAGCATTTTCCCTGTTCAGAGGCGTACATCAGAAATTGAATCCCTGATAGAAAGAGGCAGGGGATGAAGCACAAATTCAACTACAAGCATTTGGACTTCTCCCCTCCTTTTGCCTTTCTGGTTTGGACACTTCATTCCCCAAAGTGAAAGATAAGGGCTTTAAGACAGAAAACCAATTGGGTTGCTAGAATCCAATCAACAAACATGTCCCAGAGCAAAGGGCCAGTCCAAAGGGGCCCAACATCCATCTCTCAGTACCTCCAAATGCTATAGCCCACCCAGTTCCTTGTTCCCAAAGAGCGTGGGGCTGACAGGTGAAAAAGTTTCACGGGGGCAGAGGAAATGAAATTGAATTCAAGTTGGAGGTTATTTGTCTTGCCGGTGACCTGCAGTGGTCTCAAGTGATAGCGCAAGTGGCAATGCTCAAACTCACATCTGTGAGTCAATTACTGGGTACCTGTGTTTAAAAACCGTTCTGATGTGTTAGGTTTAAAATGGTTCAAACATATCGAACAGAAAGAAAAAAGAAGAGGGAACCAAGCCCCTTTAGGGATTTTGTTTGAATCTACAAAAAGGCTGGATTGAAACCTGCGGAGTATTTATAAAGAAGCTAAAAAATCTTTTATTCATTTGAAAGGAGCTGGAAAAGAGACACAGGAAGTGAGGCAGCAGAGACCAAGCTGCAGCATAGAGAGGAATGGGGAGCAGTGGGAAACAACTTTGTAATGTTGGCTAAAATGAGCTTTTCCTAATGGAAAGAAGTTAACCATTGCCATTACTGGTGGCATGGGCAGAAGATTTGGTAAGTGTCCCACTTCCACTATTTGCTAGTTCTAAAAATGTCACTTCCACTCTATGAAACTTGGTTTCCTTAACTGTAAAATGGAAATAAACTCCATACACGGGGTTTTGTGAGGATCTGAACATTGTAATAGATGTGAGAGTCCTTTATAAACTGTGGAGAGCCACACAGATGCTAGTCATACATGTGACTGGTTTAATTTAAGCCACATTGTATATACCACATATGGAGTGGAAATCCTGACAAAGAGCCCAGGCACAAAATTCAGATGAGAAAAGCCAAGACTGGAAAAGATAAGTTCCAGGCAAAAAGCAATTTCTGTTAGAGAGTCATATGTAAAAGGTCTAAGGCAGTTAGTTCTGTGCCAAGTTCTGAGGCCCCTAAGTCTACAAGCTTGCCTTAGCTGAATAAGGCAAATGGCTTATACTGTGTTTCCCCAAAAATAAGACCTAGCTGGCGTATCAGCTCTAATGCATCTTTTGGAGCAAAAATTAATATAAGACCTGGTCTTATTTTAATATACTATAAGACTGGGTCTTATATAATATTATATAAGACCGGGTATAATATAATATAATATAATATAATATAATATAATATAATATAATATAATATAACTCCAGGTATAATATAATATAACATAACATAATATAATACTGGGTCTTATATTAATTTTTGCTCCAAAAGACGCATTAGAGCTGATGGTCCAGCTAGGTCTTATTTTCGGGGAAACATGGTATTAACTGATCACCTATATGTGATTTGTCAGTTTTAATGCAAGCTCTAATTATGCTAGGAGATCTCAGTGGCTAGAGCCAATTTGACTTATCCAGATAACCAAGCCTAATTGTTCTGCCTTGTGTGCATATCCTAACTAGTGTAACTGCCTCCTAGTGGCATGTTCCTGAATTGCAGGCATAATATGAATTAGAACCAGTGGTGCTTCTTAACCTTGGCTGCATATTTGAATCTCCTGGGAATCTTAAAAAGTACCGATGCCTGAAGCCCTCCTCCAGAATTATGATTTAATCAGCCTTGGTGCATCCTGTACATTAAGATTTTTTAAAGCTTTCCTAGACATTTCTACTATACAGCCAAGTTCAAGAACCACTACTCTAGAGGTCAGCAAACTTTTTCCATAAAGGGCTAGATAGTAAACTTTTTTAGGCGTTCTGGGGTCATATGGTCTCTGTCACACTTATTCAACTCTGCCCTTGTAGTGTGAAAGCACCATACACAATACACAATGGTACTGAGCCCCTTTCAGCCAGGTTCATGTAAACAAATGGGTATGGCTGTGTTCCAATAAAATTTTACTTGCAAAAATAAGTGGCAGGCCACAGATTGCCAACCCCTACTCTAGAGATTCTTAAAGTGAGGTCTGAGAACCAACAGCATGGACAGTCCCTGGAAGCTTATTAGAAATGCAGAACTTCAAGCCTCAACAAGATCCCCAGGTGATGTGTATGGACATTCAAGTTTGCAAAGGCGCTGATCCAGAGGGTACGCTTTGTGAATCCAGCTCTGCCAGCATCACAGCACTGAAGTGGAGAGTTCCCATCACTGTCAGCATCTCTGGTACCTGTCACCTCTATCAACCTGGCTGTCTCCCAGTTGCCACATTTTCATAGCATCTTCTCCTCGGTGACTCAGACAATCTGAGCAGCTGTCTCTATTTGATTATGGTGTTTCCAAAAGGTCAATGGAGCCACACAAGCAGTTTCTATTTTTTGTAATAATATACGGAGAGGACATGGCTGTGGAACCATATCAGGTGATATGCCTCTGCTCCCTGGAACTATCCATTTAAACTTGTCAAATGTCATATAGTTCCCCAAACACCCCATGCTGCTTTGAGCTTTTGTGCCTTATATATGGTACTGTGCTTGCTAGGAAAGCCTTGTGAGTCATCCTGCCACCAGGCAAATTTATCCAACTTTAAAAAACCTGACATGTGTGAGACCTTTTGCCACCACTCCCATCCAGATTTAATCACTCCTTCCCTACTAGCCCCAGGCCTTGTATACACCTTTGTTCCCTAAGCACATTTATGGTAATAACGGGCTTACCAGTCTGTCTCTCCAATGGTACTGAGCCCCTTTCAGCCAGGTTCATGTATCACTCCCTTCTACATCCACGTGCCTAGCACTGGGCTTTGATATGATAAATGCTTAATAAATTGCCGTTGGTTTTAATTTAATTGACTGAGAAGTGAGTTAACATTTCTTTTATAATTGGCATGCTAACCTAATCACCACAGAACTCTTTTAATGATGAATACTTAATAAAAGCCCACAAAAATGTTGCTCTCTAGAACAAGAAACAGGCGCATTTCTGCATGTGTGTACAAAGGGGAGTCCCAACTACAATAGTTACTCCATCACGTCCTATCATGCAACTGCTTGAGGGAAGTGAAGAAGAAGCCAGTTGTACTCCGCCTGCCTTTGGCATCACCTTCCCTGGACTTAGCCAAAATGAGCCCGCACTACCCCAAGCAGTGGCACTGAAAAGCCCCTCTCCTCTCTGGGCTTCAGTTACCATGCCTCTAAAAGGAGCACGTTGGACTTGACAGTAGTAATAGCTGATGTTGTGCTGTGCGCTCGGTACTTTGTGTGATTTACCTTATTGACAACGAAGCCATCCTACAAATGAGAAACCCTGAGTGGATTAGGTTGGCCTGGAAGCAGGCCCTGAGACAAAACCTGAAGTGTACATACTGTGTTTCACCGAACATCAGACCTAGCCAGACCATCAGATCTAATGCATCTTTTGGAGCAAAAATTAATATAAAACCCAGGCTTATTTTAAAATAATATAAGACCGGGTATGATATGATATATGATATATGATATGATATGATATGATATGATATGATATGATATGATATGATATGTGACACCGGGTCTTATATTAATTTTTCCTCCAAAAGACACATTAGAGCTGATGGTCTGGCTAGGTCTTATTTTCAGGGAAACACGGTAGTCAATTTGGGAGGTGATCCTAGGAAATATCCGTAGGAAAGTGGGGACGTGGCACCAGAAAGGGACCACAGATGATAAAGCGTGTTCTGTGAGCCAGCTACACAGTACTGAGCAGATCAATCCAGTGGGAAATCTCGGGAGGAAAGGGCAGCCAAATAATCCCAACTGTGCAACAAAGGAGCTTCGGTATTTAAAGTAGGTTGAACCATATGAAATTCCTACTATTCAATCATTTTTGACTACAGAAATGGCAATTTCATGTGGTCCAACATAATATTAATTTGAAGAATTGGTGGTTGAGGGCTGCTGGGTGGGGGAAAGGAAGTGTTAATTACATGGCATTTCCATCCTACCTAAAACAATGGGTCAGCTTTCCAAAGTTTTGGGGGGAAATCCCTTGGGCATAGAGAGAGAACTGGGACACCGGCAGTAGGGAAGGAACGGTCTGAACAGTCTTGGGGGGCCTTGTCTGAGACCCTGACAGCATGGGCTGCACTGACCAGGAGAACTGGGATCTAAACAGGATTCAAACCCAGGCTATCTGCCTCTGTAGCTCATATATGTAACCCACACGCTGCATCCACTCAATTTCTAAGACTTTATCATTTCCTTGAGTTACACAGTCCTATGTTTCTAAGATTCTACAAGTCTTCAACTCCAGAGTCTACAACCCAAAGGCAAAAAGTCTTAAACAGCAGGGCAAGCCAATTAGTTAAGGTGGGGTATTCATTTATCAGTTCCACAGGCATTTTTGTTCCAGATACTGCATTGGGCTCAAAGGAATTACGGTGAGCCATACTGCCCTGAGAAGATGGATTAGTACCAACACACGTAGTGAAATGGGACTAAGGCTGCACTACAGCTGGTGCTGGAGGCCAGAGGAGGGTCACATGGCCTTTGGAGGGAAGGAAGCCAGAGGCCTCCTGGATGTAAGGGCATAGCCTGAGCTGGAAACAGAGCAAACCAGGCCAGTGGCTGTGTGCGCATCTCCCCCAAAACAGTCATTCCAAGGGTATGATCAATGCACGTTGTAGAGAGAGTGATTTACAGAGTTGCTCAAGACCCCAATTCTTCAAACGTTGTCCATGAACTTGTGTTTCAAACTTTTAGGAATGAGTTACAGCACGCCACCCTGAAAATTCAATTACCACAGCAAGACATTTGGCATAAATCAAAGATATATACTGCTTGGAGAGGCATTAGATATCATCCACAGAGAGGAAGCGACTTGCCCAAGGTCACCCAGCAGACGCCAGATACATGAGCAATCCATAACTTTTGCCCATATTGGCATGTGTTGGGAAACAGAACACTTGCCTTTTTAACTGATCCCCTCCATCTCTATCATCGGAATAAAGACAAACCCTGAGGAGGGAATTCGAGAACCTGACATAGACTCTAAGCTCCCACAACACAGTCTTCAATGCCTGATCAGTAACGTGGGGATCACTGGCACTTCCCCCCTGAGAATTAAATGAGGTCATAGCTGAAGATATCAGTAAATGGCACATAGTCCTGCAAATGCGAGGGGTTATTAATAACCTTGGTTATTCATTATTAGGGGTTATTCATTGTCCGTTCAGCCTGGAATAATGACAGCTGACTTGTTGCCTGTTTTTTAAACATATTTTTGTTAAACTTAGTAAAGTTTAACAAGTTTTTGTTATAGTTAATAAAGTCTGATTTAAAAATTATAACACCAGCACGAGTGTAAAATGAAGTCTTCCCAAAGCAACCCATGTTAATATAACAGTTTCCTATAGACCCTTCCAGAACATTTTCTGCATATAACAGTGTGTCTGTCTGTCTGTCTGTCTGTCTGTCTGTCTTTTCCATTGTTTCTTACTTTATTTATTTCATGTAACTGCACTTTTGGCAGGGTTATACAGTACCAGTACATATAGATTTAACTCATTTTTTAAAGGCAGAGTGTTCCATTCATAAATAAACCAGAAATGATTTAACCAGACTCCTGTTCACGGGCTTCTGAGGTCTTGGTGGGGACTTCTTCCTATTACAACAAAGCTGCCATGAGCCCCTCATACATGCTTTTGAAGGTATGGCCAGGAGAACCGCCCTAGTGTGGTCCAGGACCTGAAATTGTTGGGTCAGACACCATGTGCATTTAGTCTTGAAAGATGTGGTTAAACTGCTGTCCACAGAGGTCACGCTAACAACCCCACACACACGCCGTTCTCCCATTAACTGTCTATGGAGCGTCCCTTTTTCCCAAAACCCTGGAAAAGAGGAAACTTAATATTTGCCAGCCTGAGAAGTGAAAACTGGAATCTTGTTACTATTTTGATTTGTATCCCTTTTATCATGACTAACAGTAAATGTCTTTTTATATGTAGATTGGCCATTTATTGTACAGTGTTGTTTTCTTTAGAAGTTGAGAGAGAGAGAGAGAGAGAGAGAGAGAGAGAGAGAGAGAGAGAGAGAGAGAGTAGGAGTTCCCTTAGTAACTGCCTGTTTATACAGCTCTTGCCCGTTTTTTAAATATTTTTTCCATATCACTTTGTATAACCCTCTTAAAATAAATTCAGAAAAGGAGCCTTGGGTGAAATGGCACAAACTTTTTCTTTTTCCTGATTTATTGTTAATTTTGTTTCTGTATCACTTTTTTTGCCATGGATTTTTTTTTAAATGTATAAAATCACTCTCTGAGCCTCCCGTTTCTACTCTTGCCACAACTGTGATCTTTTTAAAACTGAAGCCAGATCGTGTTGCTTCCTAGCTGACAACCTCCTGTTGTTTTCCATCATTCATAAAATAAATTCCACAATTTTTCTATGACCTAGGAGACCCTTCCTGGTCTAGAAGCTCCAATTTCTCCAGACTCATACTATACCTTCCCCTTACTCCAGATGTACCTGAGCACTTTCCCATATCTGTTCTTTATACCTTGCTTGCTTTCCTTCTGGAATGTTCTTTCCTCCTGTCTCCAGCTAGCTAACAGAGGAAAACATTCCCATTCGTCAGGTCTCAGCTTCAATGTCACCTCCTCAGAGTGGATCACCTTCCATGATCCTCTGACTAAAGGTAACCTTCCTCTGCTATTCCCTGTCTCAGCTCCTCGTCTGTCTCTCTGTTTGCATTTCTCACAATGTGTAAGTTCTTACTAGCTTGCCTCCATCTGTTCTCCTCCAGAATACAAGCTCCACGAGGGCAGGACTCCTTCTGTCTTGTTCCTCATAGCATCCCCAGTGCCTTAACCAGGGCATGAAACACAGTGGGTCCTCACCAGTTCTTTATGTAATTCGTGAATTAATGTCTAGTCCAATTTATCATCCCCTTCCTTTACAGCTTTTCATTTTTCAGGGCATCTTGGAAAGGTAGTTCTGTCTGGTTTCATTTCTAGGTTTACAATCATTCAGTGAGCCTCATATTTCTTGAGCCCCCTCTCTGTTGCAGGCACTCTTCATAGGCACAGGGATTGTTACTGTGGGGAAGGAGACAGCCAAGACAGCTGCCATCCAAGAGATTGAATTCCAGCGTGAAGATGACAGGCCCGCCACAAAATTAATGATTTTAGAGGATGGCAAGAGCTATGGAGAAAATAACGAAGGATAATGTGGAAGAGGATGGGGGTGGCCGCGGTGGGGTGTCTCTGAGGAGGGGCAGCTATGTAAATGAGGGGGAAGCCGCTGCAAGAGCTGGAGAAGAACGTGCACACAGGCGAACGTCGGGTGCAGCCTCTGAACAGGAAGACGCTTGCTGAATCTGGGGCACAGAGAAGAGGTCAGGGATCCTCTGAAGGGCGAGCAGGGCCTGCGACACATCACGTCACAGAGGTGGGAAGGGCCACTGCTGCGGGTCTTCCGCGGTACCGCATGGGGGCGCTCTTTCTAAGTGCAAGGGGAAGCCGCTGGGGCGGCGTGGGGTGGGAGGGGGTGCGGATAACCCAGAGAGTGGCACCAACTGACTTCAGTGGTTTAAAGGTCTGATCTACCTAGAAGTTATTCTGGTGAAAGAAAGAAATTGGAACCTACCTTTATAATTTTTTCTTCATAAAATGACTAAATGACTGGTCAGTTGTCCCATTTATTAAATAATCCATTCTTCCCTCCCAAAGATTTAATTTAGAGGGCTTCTTTTAATATTTACTAAAATTCCCTTGGAGATATAGATAGATATAGATCTATAGATATACAGATATACAGATATATACCTCCATTCTGTCCATCTGTTTCCTGAAACCAAACATTTTAATGAGCATAGCTTCATGATACATTTTAAAATCTGCTAGATCACGCTCCTTTTATTACTATTTTTTGCAGAATTGTCCTATCTATGCCCATTTATTTTATTTGCCAGGCCACTTTCGAATCCTTTTGTCAAATTTTGAGAGTGAAAGCCTTTTAGTATTTTAATTGGGATGCACTGGGTTTATAGATTTATTAATAAGTAGATTAAAAAGCAGTTACATCTTTACAATACTGTGATTTTTCTACTAATAAACACAGTCTATATCTACTTGCTCCCATAGTTTTTTTGGGTTTTTTATACACCAATTTAACAGCTATTGATTTATTAAAATAACATACATAACCTGCTTACAAAAAGCTCATTATAAAAATGAGGAAAACAGAGGCATAAAATATAAAAGAAAATGCAGAAGCAAACAAAAATCCCATATAATTGCATCACACTAGAGATTCGCTGTTAACAGACTCTGTGTGTGCAGGGCACACACAGGCAAGCGTGTGCGCCATTGTCAGACAGCATATTGAGTTTTACATTGTTTAAAATGAAACTTCACATTTGATCCCGTCATAATAGATATTCTCCAAAGCACAATTATAATGGCTGCCCAACATTATATCAGATAAATACTACAATTTATTCAACTACTCTTCAATTGTTAAACATTTCAGGGATTTGTTTTGTTTTCTAAGTGTTGTTACTGCAGTGAACACACAAATAGGTATTTGTTCTTCTGATTATTTCTTAAAGATCGTTTCTTTCACTTGACCTGTGGGTTTATGCCCTTTGCTAGTTTCTCCCTGTTGTGCAAGACCTCTTTGTATAGTAAAGATTTTGATCCTTTGTCTGCCTAAGGTTTGCTGAAGTTTACCTAGTCTGTTGCTGGTCTTTTAACTGCATATGGCATATTGAATAGGGGAGGTTTGGATTTTTTAATATTTGGGGGATTTGGTAAAAGATGAAGATCTATCTACTTGATATTCCTTCTAAATAGCCAATTTTCACAATATAATTTGTTAAACTATATGCCCCTTATGGTTTTCATTCTGAAGACTTTTAAATTTTTACCAAGTCCAGTTTACATAGGACTCTCTAACCTATTCTATTGATCTGTCCGTTGATTCTTAAACCAGTGCCAACTGGCTTAACTACTAATTGTAATTACTGGTTTCATGATGCATTTCAATACCTGAAGGTAAGGATCCTCTTGCTGTTTCTTCTTTTTCAAAATGTTCTAATTCTGAACCAGAATAGAAAGAGGCATCAACTGAACAGCAAAGAGACCACCGTACGTGTGGGTTGGTGTGTTTGTGTAAGAATTAACTCCCTGCTAAGTACATTACCGACGCTGAAAATGGAAGAGCTGGGAAGGGGATCTTGTACCCTGACTGCGCACTTCTCCAAAATAAAGGAGCTCACTGAAAACTACCGTTTCCCAAAATGCACTGCTCCAGTGCTCTGTCTAGCTCCTCCGTCACCCACTGCATTACACTTATGGGACATACTTGCCGGGACAGCAGGTCTCTCCATCAGGCCCCAGACTGTGCCTGGTGGATGTGCTGGGATCATGGCTGAGAGAGAGGAGCGAGGAGAAACATGATCTGAGGTCTCAAATACAAAACCACTGTTTGGTGAGATGGATGTCCATTTTGGGGGTTAGATGGAACCCTGGCCCTCTGTCTCAAGAATTCCAGAGAGGGAGAGACCCCAGACCTGCCTTCCTTTCTTTAAGATGATCAACTGACTCAGATTAGAATAGAACATATGAGTACTTGTGCAATCTCCGCTCTGCCCATTGTGGAAACTGCCCCCAGAGGCCCGAGACAGCAGGCTGCCAGCCTTGTTTCTGGTGGTGGTATACTGTTTTGCTCGCTTTGTTACTTCAAATGTATTTCTCAAGGACCTTGGAAGATACTGAGGAGAATTGCTTGTAAGATGTCACTTGCGATTAGAAGTTGCCAATTATTTGTTGTAATAAATAAATATAGTAAATATAAAATACTGATGTCTTTCAATATTTTTATAAGAAGCAGCCACAATTTTCTGTGTGTGGGCTGTTGAGAGTTCTTGCTTGGTCTTGGGAAGCCATGGGAGAAGAGAAAGAGGGATTGATGGTTGCTAAGGGGCTTGAGAGATATTCTTTAGCCTCTGATCTCAAAAACTGCCACCTTGCCTGGTTCCCCAGAGATCTTCCTGTGGGCTACCACAGAGGCCCTGCAGAGAATAAGAAACTGGTAGCTTTGTTCCCATTTGCCAAGCTCCCTGGGAGCCTTCCTCCCTCCCTGGGGGAACTTCCACTGATGTAGGAGGCTATTCAAGGTATTCTGGGTCCTCTAGCCATAAACACGTCACAGTCAGGCAGACTCCCCCCGCCCCACCATCCCCAAGATGCCCATCGTGTAGTTACTCACTCAAACACTAACCCAGGCACTTCTGTCAGGAATTTTGCAGATGTAATTAAAGCCCATGTCAACTGACCTTCAAAAACAGATTATCCAGGTGGGCCTGATCCAAACAGCTGAGGGTTTAAAAGCAGAGAATTTTCTCTGGCTGGTGACAGAAGAGGAGGTCCGAGCAGTTCAAAGAACAAAGGGGATTTGATGTGCCTTTGTGGTTTGAAGCGGAGGGGCCATGTGAGAAGAAATGCCAACAGCCCTAAATTGCTCAGAGAGGCGCTGAGTGATGGCCAGCAAGGAAACCAGACCCCGGGGCTCCGCCCACAGAGAGCTGAATTCTGCCAACATCCTGAATGCACTTAGAAGCAGATTTCTCCCCAGAGCTCCCAGAATATGGTTCAGGCCAACTGTCACCTTGCTATCAGCCTGTGGGACTCTGAGCAGAGAACCAGCCATGTACTGCCAGACCTCTGACTTACAGAACCATGAGCTAATAAATGGGTGTCTTTTATTAAGCCACTAGGCAACCAGGGAAAACTAACACACCATCCAATGGCAACCAAATGTACCTCCTGCCCCAGCCCTCACTGTGCTAAGGAGAGCAGTGGGATTAGAGTCCTACTCTGTCTGCATCTTTGCAGGAAATTCCCCATCAAAGATCAAAAGTTAGCCCCGTGTGGTTCATGGCAGGAAAACCAACTATGGTTCATGGCAGGAAAACCAATTGTTCCCTGCCTGGCTCTGCACCACGTGGTCTGAGAGGAAAGCAAGAGATCTGCCCATGTAACCGTGTCCCTGGTAGCAGGGACAGCAGTGCAGCAAGAGTGACCCATTAACACATCAAGAGGACGCCAGGGGACAGCCTCACTAAAAACCCACTTTGATTTCTCCCCAGGCATCTGGAGGAGAAAGAAGGCGACAGAGGCTGTGTTCTGAATCCAAAGCCGTCTATTTCTATGCCTTCAAAAGGGAAAACCATCTCCACCCTCACCAGTGGAAGAAAAGAAAAAACGGGATGGAATGCAAGTCTGGGCAGCCAGGCAGCCACAGAGAGGAAGGGTGGGCCCAGGGAGTTGGGGCAGCAGGGACCAGGCACCGGGATCCACTCCCACATGTCACAGTGTTTCCCCCACAGACCCAACCAGCACCAGCGCCCCCCAGCCCACAACGTGGGATTTAGATGTACTCAAGTTCTCTAAGCCTCAAATTAGCCCTTGTAAGAGCTTATCTCCTTTCCCCCCAATTGACTTGAATCAAGTGCTTCAGAAGCTGGGAAATATTTTAAGTTAATCAGGCCCTTAATGCGGGAGCCTGGGGAATGCCGCAGAGCTGCTCATCCCTCCAGTTTGCCACACTTTGGCCATCTCTTTCCTGCCTCCCTCCTCCCCCCACCGTGTTTGGGAAATGCTTGTCTCACAAAGGAAAGGGAGAGCGAGAGAGACAATGGAACCGTTAACATGACACATTACAGCAAAATCATAAAATGGTTTTCCCAACAGTGGCAGGCAAATGCTCTAGCCAACAGCAGCCTTTTTAAAATTCCCGAGCAAAAGCATTTCAATAAGTTCTTAGAGTGCACTGAACACTGGCTCGGCTCCTGCCCGACAGGAAGTCCCAGCACAGTGACCTCATTTCTGAACCCCAACAAGGAACCAAGATCTGGTCTGACAAGATGACAAATGCTTGAATGCCAATAATAGTCACTAACATTTGCTGAGCACTCAGTATGCGCCCTGTGCTAAGTGTTTTACACATGCACACTCGTTTGCGTCTCACAACAGTCCTTCACTCTGACCACTATGATTGCTCCCTTCTGCCTGATCCCAAGGAGGACTCTGGGGCATAAGTTATACCCTGGAGTCTGTCCTGCCTCCAGGTGAGGAGTTGTCCTTTTGTCCTCCAGCCCTGGATGCTCATTGGCTGCAGGCTGCCCAGGAGGTGGTGAGATTCCCAGGCTCCATTAGGGAGGGTCTCCTGGGACAGTCACTGGTACAGAGTTAGAGTCAAAGTACTTAGTGCTGGGTAATGGGTTCGCAGAATCAGTAAGAGGGATCTAAGAGGACCAGGCAGTGCCCTGATAGCGTCCACCACAGTCTATTTGAATCCTGGTGCCTCTATCCAGCTGTGTTGCCCTGGGCAGGTTACTTAACCTCTCTGAGTCCCAGGACCTGCCTCTCTGCCTCTGCAAAATAGGAATAAAGATTTCTAATTCTCCTTCACAGAGTTCTCATGAGGATTCGATTCAATAAAATGAGGGTATAGAGTCTAAAATTCACATCAGTTGCCCGTGATGTGGTACCACAAATTGCAATCAAATTGCCCATGAAGACACAGGAAAAGACAAAAAATGCGCTGAACCGTCATGAGTAACTCACGAGGGCTTGCAAATGCTCTGCTCAGGACCAGCCCCCATCCCTCTCCACCATGGAAGAGGCTTGTCTAGTACCATCCCCTTGAGCTTGACCACACCAGCCGAATTCTGTCTTCCTATCGAGCCCACCCACTTCTCCCCCTGAGAAACAAGCTCCCTGGTAAGGGTTTAGAGCTGCCCTGGGGAAACCCAGCTACCCCACTGCATGTGAAGCACCTGGGACCTGTGTATTTACTTTGCTACCATCCAGAGGACAGTACTGATGAAGTTTGCAAAAGGGCTCCATCCGGAAGGAGGAGAACAGAAAATCAGAAAATCTGTCCAGGCTTGGTGTCTGCTGGGGCTCTCTAATCTAGCGCCATTGTTTTCGTTCCCTAATTAAGTGTCTCTGCTCACACTTCCAGCTCACCTTCCCCAGAAACCTGGCTCTATTGAGCAGATATGTAAAAGCTGACAATTAAATTGTCTTATCAAATTTTCGCAGCTTATTAAGTTGTTCAGTTGCATGGGAAATGATTAGTCTGCAAATAGAGGAAGGAGGTGGCAGGCCCAGGAGCTGCAGACTGGAGCAGGGGTAGGGAGCTGAAGGCAGTGCCCTGGAAGGGGCGTGGTGTGCAAGCCTTGCCAACTCTGAGCGACCTTCTCTTGAGCATCCAGGAAGCAAGGAGTAGCAGAGATTCACTGACTTCCCTGAGATTGACTGACATCCAAAGAGCCCTGGACTTTAACACAGGAGGAAGAGGGTCTGTGTGCAAAGCTCTGCCACTCAGCAGCTGGAGGAACTCGGGGAAGCCACTTACACAACCTGAGCCTCAGTGTACTTATTCCACGTAGCTAGGACAAGGGCAGGGGCCTTATTGCTGGTCACACCTGGTGCTTTTTCAGCGCTTATTGCGGGTGGCTCGGTCCTCAGAGTTTTCCACTGCAGCCGCGTCTACACACAGCTTCTACGTTGGATTGTTAAGCAGTCCAGTTTACAGATCAGACCCTCAACAGGACCCCTTCCTTCCTGCCGGGGCTGGTGAATGCTCCCTACCATTACACAGAAACTGATTCCAAGCTTCAGGAGCAGTGCCTGACCACTGGAGGCCGTAGCCCTGTTGTAATAATACATTCTTGTGGTTTGCTGGTGGGATTGTTTTTTCCGTTTCAGACATTTAAGGAGAAAGCTTAATGTGTCTCATTGTCCTGGAATGTCTCATTTAGATTAGTTATTTGTATGTTGATGCTCTAGCACACAGAGAGAGAGAGAGTGATCTACAAGTTACAGTTATGGGAACAAAACACTCAGCCACATTTTGACACTTGGCGTGGATTTTCACAACCATCACTCCCTTTGTATAAAATTTCTTCCCTCTGGGTATCAAAGGGAAAAAAAAAAGACCCATGATTTGTTTTAGTTCAGTTCCCTGGAAGTATGGAGGAGCCACAGAACCCCTACAAAGCTCTAGCAGTGGGGTCAGGGGTAGGAAACTGAAAGAAAGACCTTGGGGCAGGAGCAGGGAGCCCTTCCCTCTCTTGGGTCAAGACATCCATGTTGGGTAAAACCTGAGGAAGCAGAGTTTAGAAGTAGCCTTGCTCAGGCCCAGCCAGACAAAGTGGCAATGGCCAAGGCTAGACTATTGGACAAGTGACCTGGTGGCCAAAAGGAGCAAAGCAGAATTCCCAGGACAGATCTGCCCTGGGTGGTGGGAACGAGTGGAGAATTGGAGTCAGCCTTTGTCCAGCTTGCACCCACGTTCCTGCAGCAGGACCTCTCCCGTCACTCCACAGCCAGCCAGAGGGATCACAGTGTGTCGACCATAAGAACAACTGTCACAACATACAGTTCTGTGCAGATTTCATCCCAACTTCTGGGCACGGTCCCATTCGCCGTACCTGGGGACCCTCTCAATGCCCCTGAGAGCTAGGCAGGGCTGCTCTCCCCTGCCTACCTCTCAGCAAACGTCCAAGTTCAGAAATTCTACCATTGCCTAATCTATGCTTCAGATCTGGAATTCAGGTCTCAAGTGCCTTAATTGACTGGTCCAAGGTCCCAAAATACCTCTCAAAAGTCCAGGAGTAGAATTCAGGGTTTCTAACTCTGAATACTTTCTTTTGCTCCATTTCAAACCACTTTGGGGAAAGACTCACACAAAACACGGAAGCCACCAAAACTCCATTGCGCTCAAGTTGGAAACTCCAGAACAGACTCTGGGCACATGTATCCTGGAGAAGAGCAAAGAGAGTGGGTGCTTTCCTTTCTTCTTGTGTCATTTTTGTGCTCATTTACCGACTTGCTCCTGTATGTAAAGACTCTCCTTTGCTCAGCTTTTGATAAAGCCAGGCATTCTTGCTTCTGTTTTGGTAAAGGTTTAAATGCTCTGCTCACATACTCCTCCCTCCTTTTCCACTCACCTCCCCTTCACTATTAGGTGGGTGCGAAAGTAATTGCGGGTTTTGCAATTATTGTTAACCTTTTAAACCGCAATTACCTTTGCACCGACTTAATACATGTCATCCTTCTTCAGGATGACAGGCACGTGTCACTGATGGCACCAGGGGGAGCAAGGGAAAGAACATGTAATTTTATTCTAAACATACAAACATTCACAGTATGAGAATTCTCTGCTTTTTTGATAGGCTAGTTATATGTGTTCAATAAAATGAGCCAGCTGAGTTAAAAAGACTAGTGCATTGAATTGAACATGCACCATCTTTGATTACTGATGCCAACACCCTGTGCTGGTATGGACTGGTCACAAAAAAGTATCATCTTATGCACAAGGTGGGAATGAAAGAACAAGAGCGCATGAACAGGACCCAGGGGAGATTCGCGTGGCTGTGGAACAGCTGGGCACGGAGGAGAGAAAAGCCACCAACTATAGTACACGGGTGTCAAACTCGAAGCCAGCGGAAACTCTGGCACTTTACCAAGCAGACATCTTCCTCCTCAGCCATTCCAAGATAAAATGCTGGGCGTCTCCTGGAGGTCATGGGTGAATCAGAAAGAAAATTGAGCAGAGACAAAGGATGGAAGCAAGGGGGGGGGGGCAGTATATGGAAGAACCAGAGCAGGGAAGAGCCCTTCCCAAAATCAATATGGTGCAGCATGATTTTGTCAACTAAAGAAGAAGCCACCGCAAACACAAGGTCAGGCAGGGCACACGAGGCAGCTCAGTGACCTATGTCCCAGGGAGCGCAAGTTTCTCCTACTTGAATCCCAAATCCATTCCCACTTATTGTCCATGGGACCCCAGCTAAGCTCCACCTTCGTAATCCACCTCCCAGGGTTTCTGTGGGTATCAGTGGGCTCACGTATGAAAGTACCTATCATGGGTCCTGGAAACAGGAGGCATCCTTGGTCTTCAGCACAGCCCTGCACGGCTGAGCCGCTGGTGAAGAACCTGACCTGGCTAATGCAGAGCTCACGTTCTTGCCACTTCGCCATCAGTTGCTGGTATGTTTCAGAGCAGCAAACCCTTTTGTCAAATTAAATACAATATGGAACCCCAACACATGTGAGTGGAGACTCCAGGGCTCTACACACTCAGTTGAGAAAGCCTGAGTTTAGGTTCAGCCCCCACAAATCAATCGATGTGCTACATACACCACATTGTCAAAATGAAAGATGAAAATCGTATGATCATCTCAGTAGATGTGGGGAAAGCATGTGACAAAATTCAACATCCACTTAGGATAAAAACTCACAACAGAGTGGGTATAGAGGGAACATACCTCAACACAATAAAGGCCATATACATATGACAAACCCACAGCGAACGTCATACTCAGGAACAAGACAAGAACCATGAATTTAGATATAACTTTTCACAAAGCAATGGGATTGACCAAAAATGACACGATGACCTAAACTCCACATTTGTGTAGTTACTATTCAGACACAACTTTAGGTTATGTTCTCAAGTCCACCTTACAAATGGTAAAACTGAGGCTGAAAGAGGCTAATCAGCTTGTCCAAGGACACACATAGGATGGGATTCAACCTCAGATGCCCACACTGTGAATCCATTGTTCTCTCTGATGGCAACTTTCTTCATTAGCGCTTCTTAGTCTCCTGAAGAGGACATGGGGCTGAGACAACAGAGAGCGGCTCATTTTCTCAGCTCCCTCAACCTTTCACCTCCAACTGACACCACCATCTGGTTTCCTTCAGCATCAGAGACTAGAGCTCACAGGCGGGCTGGCACACCGTTCACACAGAAGGTCCCTGGGGGCCTCAGCCTTGGCCCAGGCAAAGCACGCAGGCTAGAGCTGTTAGTTTCCTCCTGGGGCCTTGCCTGGTTCAGCAGCAGCTCTCTGGGCACCCTCCCTGCAAAGCAGAACCAAGCCGGAGAGGAATGCTCTCACCAGGCCATCCGCCAGTCAGCTGTCCCCAAACTGCTGCTCCTGTGGAGGAAAATGTCCCCAACCTGGTCTGCATCATAAACATGTCTTTCCCAGTCCAGCACTTGGCCCAGGACTCAAGGATCCTGAGAAATGGTTGGAATCCAGTTCTCAGTGTGTCAGAGAAATAATGGATGTTGGGGAAGAGGCAGACTCGTTCATACTCATTTAAGGAGATCCACACCATGTGCTGTGCTAGGTTGTGGGGATATGGAAATAAAAAGACACATCGTCCTTAGGACATCAGGACCCAGTGAATCTTTAGAGATCACTTAGTCCCACCTATCCATTTTAGACATGAGAAGGCTGAGACCCAGAGGTGAGGAACTGACCCAAGGTGTTCATGTGATTCAAGCCAACAGGGGCCTTTCCTGAGACTTTTCAAGTTGGAGCTACAGGAAACGGATGTGTAGTTGGGGCTTTCAACCAAGGTTAGGACTAGAGGGAAGCAAGAGAGATGCCTAGTGCAAAATGCAAGGAGGCATCCCTCTCAGGATCGTTCTAGACGTGTATACCTGTAGGATGAGAGAAGGGACCCAGAAATGATGAGAGATGCATGGAGAGAAACCCTTTCTGCAAATCTGCGGCGATTCCAGTGCTTTCCAATAAGACCCTTCTATCGCTTAAACCAGATGAAGCTGGGTTTCTGTCACTTGCCACCAGTGAGTTCTGACTAATTATGAGAACGTGCTGTGCCCATCTCCCCACATCTGCTTCTGCTTTGTAACTCAACTCCACTGTTCTGTCGCTCACATCTGGGCACTGGCACCAGGCTCGCTCCCATGCTATGGGGCTAGTGTCCACTCCTCAAATGCCCATCTCCGCCAGGACTTCCACAGCTCCTGGGAGGAGGCCCCAAAAGCTTGGCTCACAGCGCCCACCATCAAGGGGCTTGATGACTCATGGTGATTTGAGCTGGAAAGATGGAGAGTACAGCAATGTATATGAGTCTCAGCTAAGGAGGCAGGGTGGACTGTATTGGAATGATGGAATAAGCCAAATGTTGTCTGAGCAGCGGGATGGTGTAATTCATTCTGAGTGATCCAGGATGGCCATGGAAAGGATGAAGAGGTAAAAGGCACTGAAAGCCAGGAGACAAGATTCTAAGGTTCATTCTCTCATGACTAGTAAACTGAAGTGCTGGTCAGGAACCTCTCTGCCTGCCCTCCCAGAGCCCACACTCTATCAATCATGGGCTGTTCTCCTTCCTGCCCACATCCACAGGGCTACCTGTGGATCTTTTGTGACCTCCCGCCTGGGCATCTTCTGCCAGGATGCCCACTGCCTCAGCCTCATCTCCAGACCTGGTCTTGCTACCGAACCCCAGTGACCTGAGTCCAACTTCTCCATGTTAAGATTGGAGGTAAAGGAAGGGTTGTGAGAGCAGGTTTCCTGCTGTCAGGGCCTCGCCTCTTCCATCTGACCACGAGACAAGAAGAGATGGAGACGGGAGGCCTATGATGGCAGCCATGGGGTGCAGTGGGGGAAGCAGCCTTGGTAGCCACACAGATTATTGTGGAGACATCAGGGTTTGGGCAAACTACTTGCCAAGATGGCTTCCTTGTTGGCAGAAGCTCAGTGTCTTGGCCTAGAAGAAGCTGGGGAGGAGCATCTGCCAACTCGGTTCTCCTCAAACAGGCACATGCGATGCAGCCGTGGGGGTGGAGGACCAGCCAGAAGTCACCAGAGGGAGGACATAGCTTCAAACCCAGGAGGAGTGTAGTGTTTCAAATCACACACCACAAATTATTTTCTTTGCACATTCCTAGGAAGTTTGGGGGAATAAACTTTCTGCCTTATCTTTCCTAGAGCGGATGCCAGGAGCTGGCTCTACTGATGTTTGCATTTAAGCCACTGTGAGAACGGGTGTCCGCGGCTCCCAGGGCTCCTGGTGAGTGGAGGGGAAGGATCAGGCTAGCTCCAGGCAAGGAAGTGGGGGAGCACTGAACACTCAGGATGGGATGGGATGCACAGTAAGAGAAAGAGGCGGAAAGGGAAAGAGGATTTACTGTTGCTGTATCAAGTGAGGGTTCGCAAAGCTAGCTCCTGGGGGAGTGCTTGCGAGTGTGGGCTCTGGAGTCTCAAATCTCATGTGTGGTTCCTTACTTACTGTGTGACCACGTAAGTCACCCATCCTCTCTGAACTTGAGTTTGCTTAACAGTAAAATAGCACCTAGTTCCTAGGATTTCTGTGGGCACGGAGTAAGATGACATGTCTGTGACCCTTCACATCGCATCTGGCACACAGCGAGCACTCCGTCCAACTCGGACAGTTATCACTCTGCCAGGAACTTCTGTGAAATGTGGCTACACTGACAACAGGTAGACAGAGAACTCTGGGTCCCGGTGTCTCTCATGATCTCAACAGATCTGCTTTGAATATCTGAATCACAGGTGACCGTTCCACCTTGACCTAGGAAATCAAGAGCTCTACCAAGGCAGAAAAGGCCGGAATCAACCTTTCACCTGCCATTGTGAAAGCAACAAATAATTGGAATATTACTTAAAGATACGCAAATGTCTAGGTCAGCTAAACTTCGGAAGTCAGTTTTTCCTCAGACTTGAGTTTTCTGTAAATGGGGTCCCTACTTGTGGAATATATCATTAAATTAAGGTTCTACTGCTTTAAAAAAAAGAACAACAAAAAGTTGGAAAACCACCACCCTAGACAATAGCACCTCTGGGTACAGCTTTGCGCCTTTGAGACCCACTAGAAGACACTTCTCTTCAGAGGGAAGGCTGCCTCTTCCTGAATGCTAAGCATTCTCGCTCATTGAGACTGGACATGAGCGACTACAGCTAAAACATGCCAGTCCCCCTTTTGATACATGTTGGTAATAAACACTCCGTGTAGGATGTAATTACTTGTTTGGTTTAAAGAGACACTCCTTTCCTATCTATGAGCCATTGCTTTCAATTTTACAAAGCCAAAATTGAGTTCATGGAGAGACAGGGCATCGTTTCATGGCCTATAATCTTTGAAAATGTATTTAAAAGGAAGAGAGAAAGGTTTTCAAATATGAACGGCCAGAAATTGATCGAATGGCAGGAAAGGTGGCCCTGCCAGCGGGTCGCCTAGCGATGGGGCTCACGCAAGTCACCTGTTGGTCTCCCCCAGATAAGAGGTGAGAGCCACCCTCTTCCCTCTCCGCCCTGACCCTGGCACTCCTGAGCCTTAAGAGAGGAGACGGTTGTACCCAGGGAGTGAGGGGGGGCACGGGAGGCTGGTTAGTAAGAAGCAACCTTCGGTAAGAAAACAAAAACATCCACTGAGGACCCATGCTTGCTGTCCAGCCCCAGGGCCATGTTTTAGCATCACAATGTCCTGAAGTGTAGCATTTAAGAGCCTTTGCTAAGGACGGCTGAAAAATCCACTCACACCTAGAGGGCAGCTAACCCACAAGGAAATCCCCTGAACACCACCCTTTAGGCACATATTTCCTTGAAAATATCGTTTTATTTTTAGTAGGAAATCCTGGAGAGGTGCATACCTTTAACGACTTAATTTTTGTGTGAGTTCAAAGAACATTTTTCCAAACCTTAGAATTATTTTCCTTCAACACATTTGTACCAGGAATTTTTTTTTTCTTTTTTGTCAAACAATAAAAACAAAAACTGGCTAACATTTTTAAAAAAGGAATTTCTTAGAGGGATACAGGGTCCTCACAGACTCAAAGGCAAAACCAAAAATGTACTATGCCTTGGGAAGAATGGAAACTAGGTAGCACCTAGGAATGTCTGAATACCAACTGGTGGCTTAACTTTCTAGAATGTTGGGAAATAAAGGCAGGTTCACTCTCCTCTCCCTCCCCCAACTTCAGGTACAGTGACTGACAGTTCCTCCCAATCACATCAAAGCAAGAGGAGGTAATTCAATTTCTCCAATAGGAAAAATCACATTTATGCTTTGACAATTTAACATCTATGTGTCTTTTTCAGGTAAGAAAAGTATTCAAACATAGCTTTTAGTCAAACTCCCAAACTGCAGGGGAAAGTTGGGGCTTCTCTCAAAATAACCACGGAGGGGGTTAGGGAGAAGTGTGTTTTTGTATTTTTTAAATCTCATTCCATCTTAATACATACTCTGGATTAAATGCTGATTAATTTGGTACTGAGGGCTGCTGTTAAGCAGTTGCATGTCAGCAATTGTTTCTAGAAACCTTTCAATCATGAAGCATGGTGGGATTAACTGCATTTTTGCAAATTAACTGTTTATAAACGTATAAGTAAACCCAATATGCACACCAGGAGTGTCGTCAGCCCCGGTACACTCCCTGTGATTCTGGGGATTACGACAAGCCTCGGTTTAAGCTGATGAATTTGGATGGATTGTGTTTAACAAGGCGTTTTAAACTCTGAAATCCATC